>NC_134694.1:47502637-47802637 GCF_050947455.1 Rhinoderma darwinii | reverse complement strand
CCGAACACAGTGCAGGGAGCCGGGCTCCTAGCATCATACTTATGTACGATGCTAGGAGTCCCTGCCTCTCTGCAGGACAACTGTCCCGTACTGTAATCATGTTTTCAGTACGGGACAGTAGTTCCACGGAGAGGCAGGGACTCCTAGCATCGTACATAAATATGATGCTAGGAGCCCGGCTCCCTGCAGGGTGTTCGGTCCGGTACTTGCGGCCGAAATACGTCCGTCAATTACGGACGTAATTAGTGTGTGTGCACATACCCTTACTGACGTCGCCTAGCAACGCTGCCGTAATGACGGGTGCACACATGTAGCCACCCGTCATTACGGGGCCTCATGCACACGACCATAAAAACACCCGTTATCACGGGTCGTAATTACGACCCGAAATAGCGGGCCCATAGACTTCTGTTAGCCACGGGTACCTTCCCGTTTTCTCACGGGAAGGTGCCCGTGCCGTTAAAAAGATAGAACATGTTCTATTTTTTTATTTTACGGGCCGTGCTCGTAATTACGACTCGTAAGTACGAGCACGGCCGGCCGGCCACGGGCAGCCGGCCGCTTTTGCGAACCGTGCTGTCATTATAATTATAGCAGCACGGCCCGTAAAATAGAAAAATAGAACATGTTCTATTTTTTTAACGGCACGGGCACCTTCCCGTGAGAATACGGAAAGGTACCCGTGGGTAACAGAAGTCTATGAGCCCGTTATTGCGGGTCGTAATTACGACCCGCAATAACGGGTGTTTTTACGGTCGTGTGCATGATGGGAGCACGGCTCGGAAAAACGAACGGCTGCCCGTGCTCATCTCCTGAAATAATCTGTGCTGCCTTAAACTCTGTGGACAGGTCAGGATCCTGTTTCTTTTAAATGCTGCTAGGGAACCCGCTCGATCCACTATATAAGGCTACGCTACAGTGCAGCATTTAAAAGAAACAGGATCCTGACCTGTCCACAGAGTTTAAGGCAGCACAGAGTATTTCAGGAGATGAGCGTGCAGATTCAGTGCTGTTGTGAACTCTGCTCTTACCATTACGTAGCTCTCAGTCTGTTATCTCTCCTCCACTCCAGTCCTCAAGAACACCTTCACATGATTGGCAAGTCACCACGTAATGGTAAGAGCAGAGTTCACAGCAGCACAGAGTATTTCAGGAGATGAGCGTGCGGATCTTGTGCGTGGTGGTGACTTGCCAATCATGTGAACGTGTTATAGAGGACAGGAGTGGAGGAGATGTAACAGACTGAGCTACGTAATGGTAAGAACAGAGTTCACAGCAGCACAGAGTATTTCAGGAGAGGAGCGTGCAGATTCAGTGCTGCTGTGAACTCTGCTCTTACCATTACGTAGCTCAGTCTGTTACCTCTCCTCCACTCCTGTCCTCAATAACACCTTCACGTGATTGGCAAGTCACCACCCCGCACAAGATCCGCACGCTCATCTCCTGAAATACTCTGTGCTGCTGTGAACTCTGCTCTTACCATTACGTGGTGACTTGCCAATCATGTGAAGGTGTTCTGGAGGACAGGAGTGGAGGAGAGGTAACAGACTGAGAGCTACGTAATGGTAAGAGCAGAGTTCGCAGCAGCACTGAATCTGCACGCTCATCTCCTGAAATACTCTGTGCTGCCTTAAACTCTATGGACAGGTCAGGATCCTGTTTCTTTTAAATGCTGCACTGTAGCGCAGCCGTATATAGTGGATCGAGCGGGTTCCCCAGCAGCATTTAAAAGAAACCGTGTTTGTGTATGTGTGTGTTTGTGTATATATGTGTGTTTGGGTATGTGACTTTGTCTGTTTTTGTTTTTATATGTGTGTGTGTGTATATATGGGTGTGTTTGTGTATATGTGTTTTGTGTATATGTTTGTGTATATATGGGTGTATTTGTGTATATGTTTGTGTGTAGATGTTTGTGTGTGTTTTTGTATGTGTATATGGGTGTGTGTTTGTGTGTATATATGGGTGTGTTTGTGTATATGTGTTTGTGTATATGTGTGTTTGGGTATGTGTGTTTTTGTTTGTATATGTGTTTGTGTATATGTGTTCGTGTATGTGTGTATAACTGTGTGGTTTTGGATATGTGTGTTTTTGTTTGTATATGTGTGAGTTTGTGTATATGTGCGTGTTTGTCTGTTTATGTGTGTGTGTATATCTTGTTGTGTTTGTGTATATATGTGTGTGTCTGTGTATGGTTGTTTGTTTGTGTGTGCGTGTATATATGTGTGTAGGTGAGTAGAAGTATTGGTATTGTTCACATTGATAACTGTTTTTTTATGTTGTTGCAGATTTTGATGTACCGATTGGACTACATCTTCGATTCGTTGGACTACTGCGTAGATCTGCGTTTTTTCAAATTTTAATAAAATGGTTAACGAGGGTTTTGTTGGGGATTTCTTATTTCAATAAAAAAGAATTGTCTTTGTGTTTTTTTTTTCAAACTTTATTAGTGCCTAGATAATGGCAGTTGGCTGATTGACAGCGTCCATTATTAAGGCGGTACTTAGTGTTAGCCGGTGCAGAGGCTAGCACTAACCACCCATTATTACCCCGGTACCCACCACCACCAGGGGTGCCGGGAAGAGCTTGGTACGATCCAGTACCCGACCATCTGTTGTGATGGTCGGGTACTGGGGCGGCCGTAGGCTGGTATTATGAGGCTGGGAAGGGCCAAAATCAGTGGACCTTCCCACCCTTGTAATGCTAGGCTGCTGCTGCTGTGTTGTATCGGGCTGGTTATAAAAATGGGGGGGACCCCCACGTCGTTTTTTTTTTGGAATTTAACAAATTTAGCAATAGACGGGTCCCCCACATTTTTAATAACCAGCCATATACAAGGCCGCAGCAGTCTGGCATTACATGGGTGGGAAGGGCCACTGGTTTTGTCCATTCCCAGGCTAATAACACTGTGTTGTATGTGGCTGGTTATGATAAATTGGGTGGAACCCCATGTCTTTTTTAAAAAAAAAATGTAAATAAATAAATAATTTAAAAAAATGACGTGGGGTCCCCCCCACTTTTATAACCAGCCAGATACAACACAGCAGCAGCAGCCTAGCATTACAAGGGTGGGAAGGTCCACTGTTTTTGGCCCTTCCCAGCCTCATAATACCAGCCTGCGGCCGCCCCAGGGCCCGACCATCACAACAGATGGTCGGGTACTGGATCGTACCTGGCTCTTCCCGGCACCCCTGGTGGTTTTGGGTACCGGGGTAATAATGGTGGTTAGTGTTAGCCTCTGCACCGGCTAACACTAAGCCTCGCATTAGTAATGGATGTTGTCACTCAGACAGCGGCCATTACTAAAGTGGTAATAATAAAATTTGAAAAGAAAAAGACAAAGATATAGATAAAATATTTTATTGAAATAAAGCACCCCCAACACAACCCTCATTAACCATTTTATTGTAGAAAAAAAACCGTCATCGAAGTAGTCCTCGAAACCGACGTAGTCCAAACACCAAACCTGTAAAAAAATAAAATAATGAAATAAAACATGTTGTAGGCTTAGATTCAGTTTAATGTGTGATACTGACTGTTATACCATGTATAGAAGCCTGCCGCAAAGTTGACTTAGATACAGGGCGCCAGCAGACAGTATCATACATGGCCATACATACATATATACAAATATACATACATATATACAAACATACATACATATATACAAGCATGCACATATATACATGCAAATATACATACATGCAAACATACACACATATATACATGCAAACTATCATACATACATGCATACACACACACATGAAAACATACATACATACAAACAAACATGCAAAGATACATACATACATATATACAAGCATGCACAAATATACATGCAAACATAAATACATGCAAACATAATTACATACATGCACATATATATAAACATACATGCAAACATACATGCAAAAATAAAAACATGCAAACATACATACATGCACATATATACATACATACATGACAACATACATACAAACATACATGACAACATACATACATGCAAACATACATACATGCAAACATACATACACACATGCAAACATATATACATGCAAATATACATACAAACATGCACATGTATACATACATGCCAACATACATGCAAACATACATGCACATATATACATACATACATGACAACATACATACATGCAAATATACATACATACACACATGCACATATATACATACATGCCAACATACATGCACATATATACATACATGACAACATACATACATACATGACAACATACATATATATATATACACACATGCAAATATACATACATTCATGCAAACATACATGCAAACATACATACATACATACATACAAATATACATACACACATGCACATATATACATACATGACAACATACATACATACATGACAACATACATGCAAAAATACATACATGCAAACATACATACATGCAAATATATACATGCAAATATACATACAAACATGCACATATATACATACATGCCAACATACATGCAAACATACATGCACAGATATACATACATACATACATGCCAACATACATACATGCCAAAAAATAATAATAATACGTTCATACTTACTTTCCTCCTGTCCGGCCTCCAGCGATGACGTTTCATTCATGTCGCCGCTGCAGCCTGTGATTGGCTGCAGAGGCGGTCACGTGGGATGAAGCGTCATCCTGACGTGCGTGACCGCCACTACAGCCTGTGATTGGCTGCAGCGGCGAAAGGGATGAAACGTCATCGCTGGAGGCCGGACAGGAGGAAAGTAAGTACGAACGTATAATTTTTATTTTTTTATTACATTTAAATGGTATTTTCCGCGCGCCGAGCATGTACTGTGAAGGTTGCTGAAAGAGTTAGTGCAGCCCATTAACTCTATCAGCACCCTGGACAGTAGCATGCTCGGCGCACGTAAGTGACAGGTTCGGTCAGAACTAGTTCGGTCCGAACCGAACTTTTTTGTGAAATTCGGCGAACTAGCCGAACCGAACTTTTGATAAGTTCGCTCATCTCTAGTAGTGATAAATGAGTAAAATGTATAATTTTTATTTCATAGCTATCTAAAAACAGGGGTACAATCACCACTGTGAAAAGCCCAACCGTGTATTTAAAAACGTATTAAACAGAATACTCCCAGTCCTAGTTCGTTTGCAAACCCTTAATGACTGGGTATGTAAACAGAGATATCAAAATATGGAATCAGCGTATAACATTGGTAAAGCAGTGATTTGGACCCTCGTTCACACAGGAGCCTGCGTTAACCGCACCAGATTCTCCCAATGTACAGATGCACAACAATGCCACTGCCCCCTACGCAAAATTCCCTCACTTCACCCGACCCTATGCGTTTCTATACTTATCATCAGGGGTCTGTCAGTCTGGCCAGGATGCCAGCGATATATCTTCAGCAGCAGATATTCTACTGCACAACACGGAAGCATGCACGCATAGATGTCAGCGGCATGCTTCACTCTGGGACTCTGAGTCACTATGAACTGAATACTCCGCCCCCTGGCTCCGGCAGCATACATCAAACAGCCAATCACACTGGCCCAGCACATCCATGATGCTCAACCATGTGACTCCCGGCTGTCAGCTGACATACCCGGAAGTAACAATGTAAACAACACAGAGCATGCGGACTCAATGGGAGGCTGTAGAAGTATCTGTTTACTACACAAAGCCTCATGCTATTCAAGGATGGAGTATAACACTATAAGGTTGGATATATGTTGCGGATCAGCTCAGGGCCGTAATTGGACTACCACGATAGGAACACCTACCCTGAAAATACATAATATATGGATAGAAGAACGACATAATTGTAAACCTCACTTAAAACATTTGACACACTCCTGTACTCAATTGCCATACCTGCTGCATATTGATTGATATATTACAAGTGACTACACTGGAACTAGGAATACATTACCATACCCCCACCCAGAGGACCAAAAAAGCCCTATGACTTGATATGGATTGTATATTAAATAAAACAGGTATAATTTGTTTGCTCGTTTAAACCTTCAGTATGTACGCAAGCCAGTCTGTAGATCCATTGGGCCTCTTTACGCAGAATGAGGTTATCCCAATCCCCTCCCCGTTTAGGAGGACGTACCAATTCAATTGCCTGAAATTTTAAACATTCTGCCCTGCCTTGATGTTTTGCATGCACATGTTTTGATATGGAAGTATCTCTTTCATTTGTAACATCTCCAACATGTTCCCTAATCCAGCGCCGAAACTGCCGTATCGTCTTGCCCACGTAATTCAGTGGGCACGGACATGTGATTAAATAGACAACTCCAGCCGTTTTGCAGTTCACAAAATCTCGGATATCATACTCAACCTTGGTGGTAACACTTTTGAATTTTTTTCCACTTTGAATGAAATCACAGGCTCTACAACTACCACATCTGTGTGTACCCGGTATCTGCCTGTCTAACCAAGTACCCTTTTGGATTATTGGATCAAAACAACTCTGCATCACCCTATCCCTGATGTTTTTACCTCTACGGAACGTGACTGAAGGCCATTGTGTTATCTCATCCGCCAAGTCCGCATCGGCTCCTAGGATACGCCAATACCTCTTGAGGATTTCCATGATCTCAGATTGTTTGGAGTCAAAAGTACCTATGAGCATAGTGACCCTTTCCTCTTGACGTTGTCTAGGGACTAAAAGGCTCTGCCTATCTGCATCCCTCGCTCCCTCATAGGGCTTTCTAATTACCCCCTTAGGGAAGCCCCTCTCCTTCAATCTGTTTGTGAGGTCATGTGCCTGTGACTCAAAATCGTCCATTGAACTACAATTTCGGCGTACTCTCATGAATTGGCCTCTGGGAATCCCACGTTTGAGGGGATAAGGGTGACAACTGTTCCATTGTAGGAAACTATTGGTTGCTGTCTCCTTTCGGTGTACTTTAGTACGTATTGTGCCTTCCTTAGTTTTAATTATCTTAAGATCTAAAAAAGATAATTCCTGATCACTGATTTCACATGTGAACCTGAGCCCTAGATCGTTTGTATTAAGGGCTGCCACAAAATTCCTCCACTGTGGAATTCCAGAGCAACAACACGTCATCAATATATCTAATCCAGATACCTATTAATGAAGTCCATTTGACAAATTTATCCCCAAAGACAACTGTCTCTTCCCACCAACCAAGAAACAAGTTTGCATAAGTGGGAGCAGTGGGACTCCCCATTGCTGTACCACGTTGCTGATGAAAAATACGGTCTTCAAAGATAAAAACATTCCTTTCTAACACAAAGTGTAAAAATTGCAAAACAAGCTGGTTATGAGCCACATATTGAGTGCCCCTAGATTTTAGAAAGTATTCCACTGCTTCACAGCCAAGTCTATGTGGAATGGAGGAATACAAAGCCTCCACATCCAAACTCGCCAGAAATGTATTTTGTTCCAAAGTGATACCCTCAATTTGTTTTAAAACATCCATGGTATCACGTACATATGATGTGAGACCTAGCACAAATGGACGCAGTACCTGGTCTATATATGTACTCACATTCTGGGTAAGATTATTAATACCTGATACAATGGGTCTACCACGTAGGGGAGGATAGCCCTTGTGGATTTTTGGCAGGCTATAAAAGCATGCCATAATAGGAAATTGAGGAAATAGAAAGTTGAATTCGCTAGCACTGATCAAAGACCTGCTCTTTGCATCCCGCAGGATACCTAAAAGTTCCTTCTTGAACACTGCTGTGGGGTTATCTTTTAGAATGGTGTAACAGTCAGGATTGAGCAAAATGTCCTCACACATTTTCTTATAGTCTTCTCGACTCATGACCACAATGTTCCCACCCCTATCGGATGCTTTTAGAATGATATTACGTCTTTTTTCCAAAGTGGTAAGAGCTACACGTTCAGACCAAGACAGATTGTTATCAATGCCCCTCATATCCTGACTCAAAGCTTTGATCTCTTCACCCACCAAATCTACGAACAGATCTACGTTGGTAAAATCTCCCAATGGCGGCAACTTCCTACTTCTAGTTCTTAGATTAGTAAAAGGACCCAGTCCTGGGGTTCTACTTGATTCTTCAAGTAACCCTTCGAGTGCTTCTAGTCCTTCTAAATCAGATTCCTCTAGACCCATTTCCAGACATTTTTTCCTGTTGTAATGTTTGAAAAACTTAATCCATTTTAATTTACGAGCAAACAAATTCAAATCCTTGATCCAGGTAAATGAATCAAATTTTACTGTGGGGACAAATGAAAGTCCCTTCTCTAAAAGCATGATCTCAGATGGACTCAGAATATGTTCCGATAAATTAATTATTTGTAACTTATCCGTTAGTATTCCCTTTATAAATCCTTTTGTCCCCTCAGCATGTAGCGGGAAATGGGGGGATTGTTGGATAAAAAATTATTACTGCCACTGTTGGAAGAAGCTCTGGCTCGGCCTCTATTCCTACCTCTGGCACCTCCCCTAAATTTTTGTGTACCACCACCAGTCCCAGAGAATGGGCCTACTCTTTCGGAGTCTGTTGTTTCACTCTCAGATGTAGAGGGGTCAGATTCTCTTTGACCCCTATTTCCCTGCTGATGTTGTTGTTGTTGCTGATTAACAAAATCATAAGCTTTTTTCTCCCTAAATTCCTGCAGATCTCTCTGGAACTGGAAGTGCTTACGCTCTTTTAGATGACAAGTAAACCTCTCTAAGGATTGTTGCAAGGTTTTATCCTTTTTATCAAAACCTGGGGTATCAACCAGAGTCTTGACTGTCTCAATCTCTTTTTTCAGTTCCACACTGATGTGATCAAACTGAATAATCTCTTCCTCAACCAAAATTTGCATAAGTCTCAGTGAACTCCCTGTAAACTCTTGCTCCCACCTCTCTTTAATGTTAGGTGTCTTTAATCTGGGGTAATAGGGACTCTGAGGCCTCTAGGCACTATTTTGTTCTTAAAATAGTTCTCTAGACTCTGGATTTCCCACCAACTTCTTGTATAATCCTTGTGTAATCTAGTGAGGTTTTTAAAAGTGGATTTAAGGGACACACCCTGCGTTGTATACGCCAGTTCACACTCAGAGAAGACGCTTTTTGCCTCACTCATCCATCCTTCTGTATTTAGGTCAACGAGTGCAAAGGCTGCCATACCCAGATATATTAAATTGTATAATGAACTGTACTAATTCGTAATAATTCACTGTATTTTAACGATATATATTGTGCTCCCACAAATATGAACATTTGAAAATTCACTGAAGTGATAAATGAGTAAAATGTATAATTTTTATTTCATAGCTATCTAAAAACTGGTACCTCAGGGGCTTGTGCATACATGAGTTCGCACCAGAAAATCCCCAGTAGGCCAAATGGTGGTCCTTTCCTTCTGAGCCCTCCCATGGGCCCAAACGTCCGTTTATCACCACAAATTGGGCATTGCCGCACTCAGGACAAATTGGGCAACAAAATTGGCTATTTTATTTCTTGTGAAAATAAGACATTTTCAGCCAAAACTACATATTATTGGAAAAAATAAATTCTGTTTGAATTCCCAGCCCAATTCAAATAAGTTCTGTGAAAAAACTATGGGGTCAAAATGGTCACAACACCAATAAATAATAATAATAATCTTTATTTATATAGCGCCAACATATTACGCAGCACTTTACAATTTAGAGGGGACATGAAACAAACAATATCAGACATTACATGGTGACAAAGTTCATTTACAATTCAAACGTGGGGAGTGGGGACCCTGCTCGCAAGAGTTTACAATCTATGAGGACATAAGGGAGACACAAAGTGTAACAGTGTTTGTTCTGTACAATGGTCCGGCCATTTTTATACACATGCGGTGGTAACATAAAGCTGCATGAGCCGGTCACCAGCCAGTATCCGTGTATGACGGACATGAAGAGAAGGAGTGTGAGGGAATCTTATTCTGATGACTAATCTAAAAGGAGGGCCATGGAAAGGAGTTAGATTAGGGAATGTTATAGGCCTGTCTAAATAGATGTGTTTTCAAGGCACGTTTAAAACTGTGGAAATTGGGAATTAATCGGATTGCTGGGGTAGCACATTCCAGAGGACTGGTGCAGCACGAGAGAAATCCTGGAGACGGTAGTGGGAAGTTCGGATTATGGAGGATTTTAATCTAAGGTCGTTGGCAGAACGTAGAGCCCGAGTAGGGTGGTAGACAGAGATGAGGGAGGAGATGTAAGGTGGTGCAGGACTGTGGAGAGCTTTGTGGGTGAGAGTAATAAGTTAGAATTTTATTCGGAAGGGGATGGGCAACCAGTGCAGTGACTGGCACAGATTAGAGGCGTTGGTGTAGCGGTTGGTCATAAAGATGAGCCTGGCTGCTGCATTGAGGATAGATTGAAGAGGAGAGAGTTTAGTGAGGGGAAGACCGACTAGTAATGAGTTACAGTAGTCAAGACGAGAGTGAATCAGAGCAACAATGAGAGTTTTGGCGGTTTCCTCCGTAAGAAAAGAGCGGATTCTGGAGATGTTTTTGAGGTGAAAATGACAGGAGCGTGAAAGTGATTGTATGTGAGGAGTAAAGGAAAGATCTGAGTCAAAAATAACCCTGAGACAGCGGGTGTGCTGCTTAGGAGTGATGGTAGTGCCACACACAGAGATGGAGACATCAGGTTTAGGGAGGTTAGTAGATGGTGGGAACACAAGGAGCTCAGTTTTAGAAAGATTCAGCTTCAGATAGAGAGAGGACATGATGTTAGAGACAGCGGACAGACAATCACTGGTGTTCTGTATTAGAGCAGGGGTGATGTCACGGGAAGAGGTATATAATTGGGTGTCATCAGCGTAGAGATGGTACTGGAAGCCAAATCTGCTGATGGTTTGTCCAATAGGAGCTGTGTAGAGAGAAAAGAGCAGCGGACCTAGGACTGATCCCTGAGGAACCCCGATAGCAAGGGGAAGAGGAGAAGAAGTGGAACCAGCAAATGACACACTGAATGAGGGGTCAGAGAGATAGGAGGAAAACCGTCCTTGAGGCCAATAGAGTGGAGCATGTTAAATAGGAGTTTGTGGTCTACAGTGTCAAAGGCTGCAGAGAGATCCAAAAGAATCAGGAGAGAGGATTTACCGTCCGATTTAGCCGCCAAGAGATCATTTGAGACTTTAGTAAGAGCAGTTTCTGTGGAGTGTAGAGTGCGGAAACCAGATTGTAAGGGGTCAAGAATGGAGTTAGCAGAGAGATAGCGGATAAGGCGAGAGTAGACCAAGCGTTCCAGGAGTTTGGAGATGAAGGGCAGATTAGAGACTGGTCGGTAGTTGGCAGCGCTGGATGGGTCAAGAGTTGGCTTTTTCAGTAATGGGTTTATAATGGCATGTTTAAAAGCGGAGGGAAAGATACCAGAGGAAAGAGAGAGGTTAAATATGTTAGTCAGGTGACTAGTGACAGCTGGGGAGAGGTACTGGAGGAGGTGTGAGGGGACAGGATCACTAGGGCAGGTAGTAGGACGAGAAGAAGAGAGGAGCCTCGAGACTTCTTCTTCAGTTATTGGGTTAAATGCTGAGAGTGAAGAAGAGGGAGTGCGGGAGGGAAGGGAATCGAGGTTACTACGGGTCTGGGAGATAATATCATGCCGGATATTGTCAATTTTAACTTTAAAATAATTGGCCAGGTCTTCAGCACTGAGATCTGTGATTTGCGTCTGCACTTTAGGACTATGGAGGGAGTGAAAAGTATCAAAGAGGCGTTTTAGATTATTAGATAGTGTGGAGATGAGAGAAGTGAAATAGACTTGTTTGGCTCGGTGAAGGGCAGAGTTGTAAGTTTTGAGCATAAATTTGTAATGGAGGAAATCTGCATCCAAATGCGATTTTCTCCACAGTCGTTCGGCACATCTCAAGCACCGCTGAAGAAAGCGGGATTGAGGCGTGTGCCAGGGTTGTCGTCATCTTTGTCGGGTGGTTCGGAGTGTAGGGGGGGCTGCTTCATCCAATGCATTTTTGAGAGTGTTATTGTAAAGTTTGGCAGCCAGATTGGGACAGCAGTGGGAAGAGACAGGGGACAATGAGGACTGTAGACTGTCTATGAGTTTCACAGTGTTAATGGCATGTAGATTTCTGTATGTCTGATACGTAGGGATGACCTGAGGAGGCAGAGAATATTTGATAGTAAAGGTGAGAAGATTGTGGTCAGAAAGCGGAAAAGGAGAGTTAATAAAGTCAGAAACTGAGCAGAGCCGGAAGAAGACTAGGTCAAGCGAATGCCCATCTTCATGTGTAGGAGAGTTAGTAAGTTGTGACAGACCTAGGGACGAGGTTAAAGATAGAAACTGGGAGGCAGATGAGGAGATTGGTTTATCAATGGGGATGTTGAAGTCACCCATGATGAGAGTGGGTGTTTCAGAGGATAGAAATTGTGGAAGCCAGGCAGCAAAATGATCCAGGAATTGGCGGGGTGAGCCCGGGGGGCGGTAGACAACTGCCACTCTGAGGGAAAAAGGGTGAAAGAGTCTGAGGGTGTGGACTTCAAAAGAGGGAAATGTGAGTGAGGGGAAAGGGGGAATGACCTGGAAAGTGCAGTGTGGGGAAAGAAGTATACCTACTCCTCCACCCTGCCTGTTCTCAGGTCTGGGGGCATGAGAGAACTGGAGACCACCATAAGATAGAGCAGCAGGGGAAGCAGTGTCAGACAGGTGAAGCCATGTTTCTGTAATAGCCAGGAGATTGAGAGAGTTAGAAAGGAATAAGTCATGAATAAAGGTGAGCTTGTTGCACACGGACCGAGAGTTCCAGAGAGCACAGTTAAAAGAGACAGGAGAAGACATACAAGGAATGGCAAGAAGATTTTCAGGGTTTCTAAGTGTGACAGGTAAGTGGTTGAGCTTGGCAGAAGAAAAGGGAGGACCAGGGTTTGGGAGATATGTTCCCTGCAGCTAGTAGCAGGAGAATGGAGAGAGACAGCAGATGGTTCTGTGATTTATGAGAGCATTTTTTTATGTTGGGCAGTGGGATGAGATGGGTTAAGTTGACTGAGGAAAGTGAATAGTGAATGGGAGCTGTACATGGGCGAGGCAAGGAGAGAGGGACTGATGTGGACTGTTTTTTGGCAAGTCTTAAATGGGCGATAGGATTGTAAACCAAGAGCAGCTATAATGATGAGAGCGGTAGCAAACATAAATGAATTCTTTGAGGGGTGTAGTTTCCAAAATGGGGTCACTTCTGGTGGGTTTCCATTGCTTTGATACCTCTGGGGCTCTGCAAATGCGACATGGCACCCGAAAACCAATCCAGCAAAATCTGCACTCCAAAGAACGCACAGCGCTCCTTCCCTTCTGAGGCCACCCATGGGCCCAAACGGCAGTTTATCACCACAAATGGGGTATTGCTGCACTCAGGACAAATTGGGCAACAAAATGGGGTATTTTGTTCCCTGTGAAAATAAGACATTTTTATCAAAAATGACATCTTATTGGAAAAAATTTCATTTTTTAAATTTCACAGCCCAATTCAAATACGTGCTGTGTAAAAACTATGAGGTAAAAATGGTAACAACAACCATAAATGAATTCCTTGAGGGGTGTAGTTTCCAAAATGGGGTCACTATTGGGGGATTCCTACTGTTTTGGCACCTCAACACCTCTTCAAACCTGGCATGCTGCCTAAAATATATTCTAATAAAAAAGAGGCCTCAAAATGCACTTGGTGTTTCTTTGCTTCTGGGTCTTGTGTATCAGTCCACGAGCACACTAGAGCCACATGTGGGACATTTCTAAAAACTGCAGAATCTGGACAATACATATATAGTAGTGTTTCTCTGGTAAAACCTTCTGTGTTACAGAAAAAAATTGAATACAATTGAAATTCGGCAAGAAAAGTTAAATTTGCAAATTTCACCTCTACTTTTCTTTAATTTCTGTGAAATGCCTGAAGGGTTAAATAAACTTTCTAAATGATATTTTGAATACTTTGAGGGGTCTAGTTTTCAAAATGGTGTGTTTTATATGGGTTTCTAATACATAGGCCCCTCAAAGCCACTTTGGAACCGAACAGGTACCTTAAAAATAGGCTTTTGAAATTTTCTTAAAAATATGAGAAATTGCTGTTTATGTTCTAAGACTTGTAACGTCCAAGAAAAATAAAAGAATGTTCAAAAAACGATGCCAATCTAAAGTAGACATATGGGAAATGTGAACCCTTAAACTATTTTGGGTGGTATAACCGTCTGTTTTACCAGCAGATGCATTTAAATTCTAAAAAATGCTATTTTTTATAAATTTTCTCTACATTTTGCAATTTTTCACCAATAAACACTGAATATATCGTCCAAATTTTACCACTAACATAAAGCCCGATGTGTCACGAGAAAACATTCTCAGAATCGCTTGGATAGGTTTAAGCAAAGTGAAATATGTCAGATTTCAAAAATGGTTAATGTAGATAAATGTAAAGTTATGCATCTGGATACCAACAACCTGCATGCATCATATGTCCTAGGGGGAGCTACATTGAGGGAGTCACTTGTTGAGAAGGATCTTTGTGTACTTGTAAATCATAAACTAAATAACAGCATGCAATGTCAATCAGCTGCTTCAAAGGCCAGCAAGATATTGTCGTGTATTAAAAGAGGCATGGACTCGCGGGACAGAGATGTAATATTGCCACTTTATAAAGCATTAGTGAGGCCTCATCTAGAATATGCAGTTCAGTTCTAGGCTCCAGTTCATAAAAAGGATACCCTGCAGTTGGAAGAATTACAAAGAAGAGCAACAAAGCTAATAAAAGGGATGGAGAATCTAAGTTATGAGGGAACATTAAAATAATTAAACCTATTTAGCCTTGAAAAAAGATGACTAAGGGGGACATGATTAACTTATATAAATATAATAATGGCACATACAAAAAATATGGTGAAATCCTGTTCCATGTAAATCCCCCTAAAAAACAATGGGGCACTCCCTCCATCTGGAGAAAAAAAAAGGTTCAACCTGCGGAGGCGACAAGCCTTCTTTAATGTGAGAACTGTGAATCTATGGAATAGCCTACTGCAGGAGCTGGTGACAGCAGGTACAGTAGATGGCTTTAAAAAAGGCTTAGATAATTTCCTAGAACAAAAAATATAAGCTCCTATGTGTAGAAATTTTTCCCTTCCCTTTTCCCATCCCTTGGTTGAACTTGATGGACATGTGTCTTTTTTTAACTATACTAACTATGTAACTATAGTCCAGGTCGGTGAGTGATTAGACATTGTAACATTGTGGAATGGGAAGCTAATGCGGCAGTATCTCTTTCGAGAGGGCTGAGGGAGGGATTAGAAATGTTAGGAAGGAAGACTTAGCAAAAAAAAAAAAAGAATACAAACAAGACTATTTAAACAATTGGGCTAACTAGGGTCACCACATTTAACATTTCAGATCGAGTGAACGGCATTAGACGTGGTCGGACACAAGAGAAAATGTTAATAGTGAAAAATTATTGTGTTGAGAGCATTAAACCTGAGTATAACAAAAACAATGCTCAGAGACATCTGATCTACATTTCTGACTATAAACTAAGCAAATTAATGTAATTTGTAACTAGAAGAAACGGATATTAATTTCTCTACATAGTACCTGGCAAATTGTTTGAGACAGGCTATCGAAAGAACATTGCTGTAAGAGAAATTATTGGTTCTAACATAAAAGGTAACATAGTTACCTGATCAGTAAGAGCAATTATTGTGTATGTCTGTATGTGAGAAGTGATATGAAGGCGAGTGTGAAAGAGACAATAGTGGGTGAAGATTGTGAGGAGGTTGAAACCTTGTGGGTGGAACTAGAAAGGGAGGTAATCACTGAAAAAAATTACTTTTGGTGTAATCTATAGACCCCCCAATATAACTGAGGAGATGGAATGTCAGCTATATAAACAGATGGAGCGGGCTGCACAGGCGGGTACTGTAGTAATAATGGGAGATTTTAATTTCCGGGATATTAATTGGTGTCATGGTTCGGCTTCAACTGCAAAGGGGAGAAATTTCCTCAACCTGTCGCAGGTAAATTTTATGGGCCAGTTTGTAGAAGACCCGACTAGAGGTGAAGCTCTGTTGGAACGGGTCATTTCTAATAATGCAGATCTTGTTGGGAATGTCAATGTTGGTGAAAACCTCGGAAACAGTGATCACAATATAGTTACATTTTACCTATACTGTAAAAAACAAACACCGGCTGGGAGGGCAAAAACATTTAATTTTAAGAAAGCCAATTTCCCCAGGATGAGGGCTGCAATTCAGGATATAGACTGGGAAGAACTAATGTTAAATAATGGGGCCAAATGATAAATGGGAGATTTTAAAATCTACATTGGGTAATTATAGTGCAAAATTTATTCCTATAGGTAACAAGTATAAACAATTAAAATTAAATCCCACATGGCTTACACCTTCTGTGAAAGGGGCAATACATGACAAAAAAAAGGCATTTAAAAAATACAAATCTGAGGGTACATCTGTAGCCTTTGTAAAATATTGCAAAGTGGATTTAAACAAACTAAGTGTTTGGGCATCCAGTTGGCAAATGAAGTTTAATGTAAAGTTATGCATCTAGGTACCAACAACCAGAATGCATCATATGCCCTAGGGGGAGCTACACTGGGGGATTCACTTGTTGAGAAGGATCTGGGTGTACTTGTAAATCATAAACTAAATAACAGCATGCAGTGTCAATCAGCTGCTTTAACCCCTTAATGACCGGGCCTGAAAAGACCTTAATGACCAAGCCAGATTTGTTAAATCTGGTATGTCTGACTTTATCAGAGAATAACTGTGCGAAAGTTTTGAATATCCAAGTAATTCTGACATTGTTTTTTCGTCACATGTTGTACTTTATTTTAGTGGTAAAAGTAGACTGATACGATTTGCGGAAGTTAATGAAAAATTTGTCAAACGACGACGCGTAAAAATACAGCCTCGTCAAAAGAAGTGCAGGACACTTCTTTGGACGTTTTTGGAGCCGTTTTCTCATAGACTCCAATGAAAACAGCTCCAAAAACGGACGTAAAAAACGCAGCGAAAACGCAGCGAAAACCGTGAGTTGCTCAAAAAACGTCTGAAAATCAGGGTCTGTTTTCCCTTGAAAACAGCTCCGTATTTTCAGACGTTTTTGGTCACTACGTGTGCACATACCCTAAAAGCTCAACTTCAGATGCAGAATCCGTATCTGAGCATAGCATCTGATAGGCTTCCTCAACGCTGTATCTTCTGGCAGCCATAATGATAATACAGTCTAAACCGCAAATAATAAATGGAACTAGCGGTTTATATTTTTTTTTTTATCAACTAAGGCCTCATGCACACGACCGTAAAAACACCCGTTATTGCGGCTCGTAATTACGACCTGCAATAACGGGCTCATAGACTTCTGTTACCCACGGGTACCTTCCCGTTTTCTCACGGGAAGGTGCCCGTGCCGTTAAAAAAATAGAACATGTTCTATTTTTCTATTTTACGGGCCGTGCTGCTATACTTTATAATGACAGCACGGCCTCGCAAAAGCGGCCGGCTGCCCGGCCGTGCTCGTAATTACGAGTCGTAATTACGAGCACGGTCGTGTGCATGAAGCCTAATCAACTAAGAACACTAAAAGAATGAAACGTTTTTTTTTTTTTTTATTGTTTTTTTTTTTTCAAACCTAAACCTAAACCCTACGCCTAACACAAACCGTAAACCCAAGCCCAGAACAGCACCCTACGCCTTCTAAGGCCCCATGCACATGAACGTGTTTTTGCGGCCGCAATTCCCCCGAAAGTCCACGGGAGAATTGCGGCCCCATTCTTTTCTATGGGGCCATGCACACGACCGCAGTTTTTGCGGTCCTTGCACGGCCCGGGAGCCCGGACCGCAGAAAGAACGGGCATGTCTTATTACGGCCCTGTTTTGCGGTCCGGGCTCATTGAAAACAATGGTGGCGGCCATGTGCATGTCCCGCGATTTGTGGGCGGCCTGCGGCTGACAGTCCGCAGCCGGCCGACCCGAAAATCACGGCCGTGCACACGGCTACGGTCGTGTGCATGAGGCCTAACAGCGTACCCTAAAAAGAAAGTAGTTTATAGTACGATTCTTAGTATATACAGTAAATATATTTATATTTATATATATATATGTATATACTATATACTATAAAATACTGAAAAAAATGTTTTTTTTTTTTTAATAAACTGTGTAAGGGACAAGTGATTTTGTGTGGGGACACTGACACACTTGTATCTGTTTCTCTCCACAGCTAGAACAGTGAGGAGAAACAGATACATGTTTTTACTTTTATTTTACAGTAGTGATCACTATGATTGGATCTCATAGTGATCACAAAAGATCAGGAACCAATACTATTGGCTCCTGATCACTGCTCTAAGAACAGAGCTGCTAGCAACAGCTCGTTCTTAGAGCAGGAGCTGTCATTTAGACACTCCCGGCGGCTCTGTACGCAGTAACAGCATGTGACCGCTGTGATTGGCTGTCACAGCGGTCACATGCTGTTACGACGAAATCGGCAGGTCCTGATGGCTGCACTAAGAACCGGACCTGTTACTTACAGCCGGTTTTTAGTGCAGATGTCACCAGGGTGCCAATAAACCCACTCTACTACAGCGACGCCAAAAGGCGTCGCTGTAGACTGAGTACATGCACCGCCTGACGTCAAAAGACGGTGGGCGGTCGTTAAGGGGTTAAAGGCCAGCAGGATATTGTCGTGTATTAAAAGAGGCATGGAGTCCTCATCTAGAATATGCAGTTCAGTTCTGGGCTCTAGTTCATAGAAAGGATGCCCTGGAGTTGGAAAAAATACAAAGAAGAGCAACGAAGCTAATAAGGGGCATGGAGAATCTAAGGTATGAGGAAAGATTAAAAGAATTAAACCTATTTAGCCTTAAAAAAAGACGACTAAGGGGGGACATGATTAATTTATATAAATATATTAATGCCACATACAAAAAATATGGTGAAATCCTGTTCCATGTAAAACCCCCTCAAAAAACAAGGGGGCACTCCCTCCGTCTGGAGAAAAAAAGGTTCAACCTGCAGAGGCGACAAGCCTTCTTTACTGTAAGAACTGTGCATCTATGGAATAGCCTACCGCAGGAGCTGGTCACAGCAGGGACTGTAGATGGCTTTAAAAAAGGGTTAGATAATTTCCTAGAACAAAAAAGTATTAGCTCCTATGTGTAGAAATTATTCCCTTCCCTTTTCCCGTCCCATTGGCTGAACTTGATGGACATGTGTCTTTTTTCAGCCGTACTAAGTATGTAACTATGTAATTAAATTAAAGCCAAATAAATTCCAATCAAGTGTGAGAAATTTCTCTAAAAAGGATTAATTTGTGAGTAACTTTTTAAAGCTATGAAAATAGTTCAGGTATGGTTTCAAGAGCGTTAAACTTGAGTATGACAAAAACAATGCTCAAAGATATCTTATCTATATTGCTGTTAATAGAATAAACAAAATCGATGTAAGTTATATCTAGGAAAGGTGGATATCAATATCTCCATGTAACACCTAAACAATTGTTAGAAACAGGTATGCTAAAAAACATTGGTGAAATTAATTATTTGTTCTAGTATAAGTGGAAACATATTCATCCGTGTAAAAAGAACAATAAGATTAACCGGTTAAGGACTAGGCTGTTTTACAGCTAAATGACCAGAGCAAATTTTACAATTTTGCTATGCGCTTCTTTAGATGACTATAACTCTGCAGGTGAATAAAGTTCATCTTTGAATTTTACACTCTTTTTAAAGGACAGATAGGGCTTTGTTTTAGTGGCATTTGTCAGTATACAGTGAAGGAAATAAGTATTTGATCCCTTGCTGATTTTGTAAGTTTGTCCACTGTCAAAGACATGAACAGTCTAGAATTTTTAGGCTAGGTTAATTTTACCAGTGAGAGATAGATTATATATATATATAAAAAAAAAAAAGAAAATCACATTGTCAAAATTATATATATTTATTTGCATTGTGCACAGAGAAATAAGTATTTGATCCCTTACATAGTCAAATAGTTACATAGTTTGTACGGTTGAAAAAAGACACATGTCCATCAAGTTCAACCAAGGGATGGGAAAGGGGAAGTGGGATGGGAAAGGGGAAGTAAAAAATTTCTACACATAGCAGTTAATATTTTTTTGTTCTAGGAAATTATCTAAGCCTTTTTTAAAGCCATCTACTGTCCCTGCTGCGACCAGCTCCTGCGGTAGGCTATTCCATAGATTCACAGTTCTCACAGTAAAGAAGGCTTGTCGCCTCTGCAGGTTGAACCTTTTTTTCTCCAGACGGAGGGAGTGCCCCCTTATTTTTTGAGGGGGTTTTACATGGAACAGGATTTCACCATATTTTTTGTATGCGCCATTCATATATTTATATAAGTTAATCATGTCCCCCTTAGTCGTCTTTTCTCAAGGCTAAATAGGTTTAGTTCTTTTAATCTTTCCTCATAACTTAGATTCTCCATGCCCCTTATTAGCTTCGTTGCTCTTCTTTGTATTTTTTCCAACTCCAGGGCATCCTTTCTATGAACTGGAGCCCAGAACTGGACTGCATATTCTAGATGAGGCCTCACTAATGCTTTGTAAAGTGGTAATATTACATCCCTGTCCCGCGAGTCCATGCCTCTTTTGATACACGACAATATTTTGCTGGCCTTTGAAGCAGCTGATTGACACTGCATGCTGAAATTTAGTTTATGATTTACAAGTACACCCAGATCCTTCTCAACAATTGACTCCCCCAGTGTAGCTCCCCCTAGGACATATGATGCTTGCAGGTTTTTCGTACCCAGATGCATAACTTTACATTTATCTACATTAAACTTCATTTGCCAAGTGGACGCCCAAACACTTAGTTTGTTTAAATCTGCCTGCAATTCACAAACATCTTCCATAGTCTGAACTATATTGCATAGCTTGGTGTCATCTGCAAAAATAGAAATAGTGCTATTAATCCCATCCTCCATATCATTAATAAATAAGTTGAATAATAGTGGTCCCAGCACTGAACCCTGGGGTACACCACTTATAACTGGGGACCATTCAGAGTAGGAATCATTGACCACAACTCTCTGGATACGGTCCTAGAGCCAATTCTCAATCCAATTACAAACTATACTTTCTAAACCTATAGTCCTTAATTTACCCATTAGATGTCTATGAGGGACAGTGTCAAATGCCTTTGCAAAGTCCAAAAACACTATATCCACAGCGGCCCCTCTGTCTAGGCTTCTGCTTACCTCTTCATAAAAACAAATCAGGTTGGTTTGACAGCTTCTGTCCTTTGTAAAACCATGCTGGCTGTCACTTATAATACTATTTATTGTCACATAATTCTGTATATAGTCCCTCAATAGCCCCTCAAACATTTTCCCCACAATTGATGTTAAGCTTACTGGTCTATAATTACCCGGCGAAGACCTAGAGCCCTTTTTGAAAATAGGCACCACATTTGCCCTGCGCCAGTCCCTTGGCACTATACCACTCATGAGAGACTCTCTAAATATTATGAAGAGGGGGACAGAAATAACTGAACTAAGCTCTTTAAGAACTCTAGGGTGTAACCCATCTGGTCCCGGGGCCTTGTGTACATTTATTTTATTTAATTTAGCTTGGACCATATCTACATTCATCCAATTCAGTATATCAACTGATATATTAACAGCACTGGCACCGGCTACATCAGCTGCTCCTTCTTCTGTTGTATATACAGAGCGGAAGAACCCATTTAGTAACTCTGCCTTCTCTTGATCCCCTGTGACCAACTCCCCATTACCACTATCTAAGGGTCCTACATGTTCAGACCTGGGCTTTTTTGCATTTATATGCTTGAAGAATTTTTTAGGATTTGTTTTACTATCCTTGGCCACCTGCCTTTCATTTTGTATTTTTGCTGATTTTATTAAATTTTTACAGATTTTATTAAGCTCTTTATATTTTACAAAGGCTGCAGATGTACCCTCAGATTTGAATTTTTTAAATGCCCTTTTTTTGTCATGTATTGCCCCTTTCACAAAAGGTGTAAGCCATGTGGGGTTTAATATTAGTCGTTTATACTTGTTACCTGTAGGAATACATTTTGCACTATAATTACCCAAAGTAGATTTGAAAATCTCCCATTTATCATTTGTCCCATTATTTGACATTAGTTCATCCCAGTCTATATCCTGAATTGCAGCCCTCATCCTGGGGAAATTGGCTTTCTTAAAATTAAATGTTTTTGCCCTCCCAGCCTGCGTTTGTTTTTTACAGTATAGGTAAAATATAACTATATTATGATCACTGTTACCAAGGTTTTCACGAACATTGACATTCCCAACAAGCTCTGCATTATTAGAAATGACCAGATCCAACAGAGCTTCACCTCTAGTCGGGTCTTCCACAAACTGGGACATAAAATTTTCCTGCAACAGGTTGAGGAAATGTCTCCCCTTTGCAGTTGAAGCCGAACCATGACACCAATTAATATCCCGATAATTAAAATCTCCCATTATCACTACAGTACCCGCCTGTGCAGCCCGCTCCATCTGTTTATATATTTGACCTTCTATCTCTTCAGTTATATTGGGGGGTCTATAGATTACACCAAAAGTAATTTTTTCAGTGTTTACTTCCCTTTGTAATTCCACCCACAAGGTTTCAACTTCCTCACAGTCTTCACCCTCTAATGTCAGACAAGACTTAATACTTGGTGGCAAAACCCTTGTTGGCAAGCACAGCAGTCAGGAGTTTCTTGTAGGTGATAATGAGGTTTGCACACATGTTAGATGGAATTTTGGCCCACTCCTTTTTGCAGATCATCTGTAAATCATTAAGATTTCGAGGCTGTCGCTTGGCAACTCGGATCTTCAGCTCCCTCCATAAGTTTTCGATGGGATTAAGGTCTGGAGACTCGCTAGGCCACTCCATCACCTTAATGTGCTTCTTTTTGAGCCACTCCTTTGTTGCCTTGGCTGTATGTTTCGGGTCATTGTCGTGCTGGAAGACCCAGCCACGAGCCATTTTTAATGTCCTGATGGAGGGAAGGAGGTTGTCACTCAGGATTTGACGGTACATGGCTCCATCCATTCTCCCATTGATGCGGTGAAGTAGTCCTGTGCCCTTAGCAGAGAAACACCCCCAAAACATAATGTTTCCACCTCCATGCTTGACAGTGAAGACGGTGTTCTTTGGGTCATGGGCAGCATTTCTCTTCCTCCAAACACGGCGAGGTGAGTTAATGCCAAAGAGCTAAATTTTCGTCTCATCTGACCACTGCACCTTCTCCCAATCACTCTCAGAATCATCCAGATGTTCATTTGCAAACTTCAGACGGGCCTGTACATGTGCCTTCTTGAGCAGGGGGACCTTGCGGGCACTGCAGGATTTTAATCCATTACGGCGTAATGTGTTACCAATGGTTTTCTTGGTGACTGTGATCCCAGCTGCCTTGAGATCATTAACAAGTCCCCTGTGTAGTTTTCGGCTGAGCTCTCACCTTCCTCAGGATCAAGGATACCCCACGAGGTGAGATTTTGCATGGAGCCCCAGATCGATGTCGATTGACAGTCATTTTGTATGTCTTCCATTTTCTTACTATTGCACCAACAGTTGTCTCCTTCTCACCCAGCGTTTTACTTATGGTTTTGTAGCCCATTCCAGCCTTGTGCAGGTCTATGATGTTGTCCCTGACATCCTTAGAAAGCTCTTTGGTCTTGCCCATGTTGTAGAGGTTAGAGTCAGACTGATTCATTGAGTCTGTGTACAGAAGTCTTTTATACAGGTGACCATTTAAGACAGCTGTCTATAATGCAGGCACCAAGTTGATTTGGAGCGTGTAACTGGTCTGGAGGAGGCTGAACTCTTAATGGTTGGTAGGGGATCAAATACTTATTTCTCTGTGCACAATGCAAATAAATATATATAATTTTGACTATGTGATTTTCTGTTATTTTTTTTATATAATCTATCTCTCACTGGTAAAATTAACCTAGCCTAAAAATTCTAGACTATTCATGACTTTGACAGTGGGCAAACTTACAAAATCAGCAAGGGATCAAATACTTATTTCCTTCACTGTATATCATTTTTATTTTTTTCTCTAAAGTGGGCAAAATTGGAAAAAAAATACAAGAATTTAGCAATTGCATCAGTTTATGGTAGCATTTTTCAAACACGGTATGGACCACGGACAAAATTAATCTCCTTTCACATTCTTCCACTTCTCCCGTGCATGGGGATACCAAATATGTGTGCCTTATTCACTGTGCGGGCATGTGCCAGGGCTTGGCATAAAAGGAGGCTTTTTGGCCTTTTCGGTCCAGGAATTTAGCATTTGATTTTATAGCCGCATACTGTTTTCTGGGGTGCCTAATGCTGCTGAAACATTAGAAACACCCCATAAATGATTTCATTCACACAAGTAGACCCCACAAGGTTTCCTTCAAGGGGTTTATCATATTTTTAGACAGTCCAGTTTTCTTCTGAAAGTTTCTTGAATAAGATGGAACAAAATAAAATCAGCGCTTTTTTAGCAAATGCGTCAGTTTAGGCTAGCATTTTTCACACACGGTATAGACCACGGACAAAATTAATCTCCTTTCACATTCTTCCACTTCTCCCGTGAATGGGGATACCAAATATGTGTGCCTTATTCACTGTGCGGTCATGTGCCAGGGCTTGGCATAAAAGGAGGCTTTTTCGGTCCAGGAATTTTGCATTTGATTTTATAGCCGTATACTGTTTTCTTGGGGGCGTAATGCTGCTGAAACATTGGAAACACCACATAAATGACTTCATTCACACAAGTAGACCCCACAAGGTTTCCTTCAAGGGGTTTATCATATTTTTAGCAAGTCCAGTTTTCTTCTGAAAGTTTCTTGAATAAGATGGAACAAAATAAAATCAGCACTTTTTTAGCAAATGCGTCAGTTGAGGCTAGCATTTTTCACACACAGTATAGACTACGGACAAAATTAATCTCCTTTCACATTCTTCCACTTCTCCCGTGCATGGGGATACCAAATATGTGTGCCTTATTGACTGTGCGGGCATGTGCCAGGGCTTGGCATAAAAGGAGGCTTTTTGGACCTTTCGGTCCAGGAATTTTGCATTTGATTTTATAGCCGCATACTGTTTTCTGGGGGGCGTAATGCTGCTGAAACATTAAAAACACCCCATAAATGACTTCATTCACACAAGTAGACCCCCACAAGGTTTCCTTCAAGGGGTTTATCATATTTTTAGCAAGTCCAGTTTTCTTCTGAAAGTTTCTTGAATATGATGGAACAAAAAAAAAAATCTGCGCTTTTTTAGCAAATGCGTCAGTTTCGGCTAGTATTTTTCACACACGGTATAGACAACGGACAAAATTCATCTCCTTTCACATTCTTCCACTTCTCCCGTGCATGGGGATACCAAATATGTGTGCCTTATTCACTGTGCAGGCATGTGCCAGGGCTTGACATAAAAGGAGGCTTTTTGGCCTTTTCGGTCCAGGAATTCTGCATTTGATTTTATAGCCGCATACTGTTTTCTGGGGGGCCTAATGCTGCTGAAAGATTAGAATCACCCCATAAATTACTTCATTCACGTAAGTAGACCCCACAAGGTTTTCTTCAAGGGGTTTATCATATTTTTAGACAGTCCAGTTTTCTTCTGAAAGTTTCTTGAATAAGATGGATCAAAATAAAATTAGCAATTTTTTAGCAAATGCGTCAGTTTATACCAGCATTTTTCACACACAGTATAGACCACGGCCAAAATTAATCTCCTTTCACATTCTGCCACTTCTCCTGTGCATGGGGATACCAAATATGTGGGCCTTATTATCACATAGAGATGTAGGAGGGTGGACGATAGAAGAAGAATATTTCACAAATCGCTTTTTTTCAAAGCTGGTTTTACAAAACTCAACAGAGTTTCTATAACACTTCCAAAATATCTGCTCTTGAAGCAGAGATCCCAAAATATTCATCTAGGGGTATAATGGGAATTTATTTATTGGGGTTTTCTAAAATAAGAAATTGCAGGTTTATGCAAATGGAGCTATCCAGCAGATGAACTTTAGAAAACATCAAACATGACATCCACCCCCCACCCATTACCTCCCTCCCCCTTGGAGTAAAATCAGGGGAAAAATAAAAAAGTAATGTAGGGCAAATATATTTTCAACGAATTAACAAAAATCTAATAATTCAGAACAGTGTGGTATTTTTTAAAACATGGCTCAATGCACAGGCCTGGTTGCGAGGGACATGAGGGACAGAAATATCGGGAATCTTTGCGGTGCCCGTCTTTTCTGCAGATGCGGCACTTTTTCTGGGGGTTGCTTCTGGTTGGTGTTGGGGGAATCCGACTGATGAAGTGTCTTTCAGTCAGTCGCGTGACATCCTCAGACTGGGGGCATTCTCGGGTGTCCTGAACATCAAAAATGAGGCCTTCAATAATTTTTTCCACCTGTAACAAATAAATGGCCACTTTTTTGTACCAGGTTTTAGTTTTGCGTTTTACTAAATAGGGCTGTAAAACATGGTCGCTTAAATCCACCCCGCCCATGTACCTGTTATATTCGGACACGCTCACTGGTTTGTGCTTGTCCGATGATGCACCCCTTTCCCTCACTGCCACTGTTCCTGCGGTATGAATCGTGCTTAGCACATACACATCTTTGCGATCCCTGAACTTGACCGCCAGCAATTCCTCAGATGCATAAGCACAGGAGTCCCCCTTTACCATGCGCTTCCCCACTAATTGCTGTGGAAAACCAATTCGGTTTTTGCGCATGGTACCACATGCCCCAGTCCTTGCAGCATGCAAATGCCTAAACAGGGGCACACTGGAATAAAAATTGTCGCAGTACAGGTGGTACCCCTTGTGAAGCAGAGGCTGCATTATCTCCCACACGATCTTACTGCTGGTGGAAAGATCAGGGGGGCATCCAGGAACATTTATTGTGCGGTCCCGCCCTTCATAAATCCTGAAGGCGGTGGTATATCCTGACCCGTTTTCACACAATTTGTAGAGCTTAACAGCATATATTACACTTTTGGAAGGTAGATATTGGCGAAAGTCTGCCATGAAAGTTGAGGAGGGATTCGTCCACACTTACATTCTGCTCAGGGGTGTAGAGTTGCAGAAATAAATTATTCAGGGAATTTATTAGCGGTCTTATTTTGAACAACCGATCCCGGTTTGCATCGGTACTTAGGGGGGCCTGTGCGTTGTCATTGAAGTGGAGGAACCTCATTATTGTCTCATAACGAGACCTGGGCATTACTGCAGAATATACTGGGGTGGCTTGGGCGGGTCTTGTTGACCAGTAAGACCTAATTGAGGGCTTTTTGACAATACCCATATTTAGGGTGAGCCCCAAATTTTTTTTTAATTCCAGCAAATTGGTGGGCGTCCAATCTCTGGCATGGGTGGATGAAGGTTTCTGCCTTATATATTGAGTGGCATATAAATTTGTTTCGTGGACAATCTGATTTAGGATGTCGTCCGTTATAAATAAATGGAAGTAATCCATTTGGACAAAATTTGTATTGTCCACGGTTATGCCAGGAGTGGCAGTAAATCAATGGATTCTAGGCCCAAAAGATAGGGCAGGTGCCCATACAAGAGCCTGGACTGGAGGGAACAGGCTGTCCCGTGCTACAGCGCTACTTGGCCCTGCGCTTTCATGTTCTGCAGTTTCAACTGCATCAGGGACAACGTCCCCTGAAGATGAACCTGAAGTGACGCTGTCATCGTCACTACCTAAAACAGGTTCCATCTCGGACGCCATCTCTCATGCGGTCTCCGACTCAGACCACAGCATGGCGTATGCCTCCTCGGCGCTAAACAACTTCCTCGCCATAACGTAACTAACACTAACTAAACAATTTTTTTTTTTTTTTTTTTTTTTTTATAAAACACACCAACTAACTGGTATATATATCTACACTACCGCTAACAAAAAAATAAACCGCTATTGCTATATATATGATATATATGTGGATATATATATATATATAATTATATACTCCCTACCTGCCTATTCTAATAGAATAAAAGAAAGAAAGAAAGGTAGATAGATAGATAGAAAAAAAGATAGACGGATAGATAGATTGTATAGATAGATAGAAATCTATCTATACAGAGAATGTTTTATAGTGTAACTGTATTTTTTTTCACTGTAATCTTCTGGCAGCAATTCTCTCGAGTCTCTTCTTCTCCTCAAACTGAAACAATGTTTGAGGAGAAGAAAAGAGGCAGGAGATTTACTGCCAGAAAAGTCAAAATAAAACAAATGTGGTCGCTGTGATAGGTTTTCACAGCGACCACATGTTCAGGGACCATCAGATTGGTCCCTGATACTCTGCCCAGTGCCCAGAGCTGTTGGTAACAGCGTGGGCACAGGGCTGTGTGCACACGATCGCGTGCACACTGTTTTATATGCAGAAATGCATGTGATCGCTGTGATTGGTTTGCAGCGATCACATGTTCAGGGGCCAAAAGATTGGCCCCTGACATTCTGCCCAGTGCCCATGGCTATTAGCAACAGCTAGGGTATAGAGCTGTGTGCACGCGATCGCGCGTGCAGTCTCTGAAGTGATGCCGTAATTAGTCTATACGGCGGACTTCAGAGACCCTGACCGCTGGCCGTATAAATACGGCCAGCGGTCGGGAACCTGTTAAAGTGAGAGAAGTCTCCAATCAATTGTAAGAGTTTCACTAAAAAGCATATATTTGTGAATTTCTTTTTTCAGCTACAAAAGTAGTTCAGGCAGAATGAGGTAGTCTTTGAGTTCAAGGCTGCTCTGAAGATGATGAAGCAAGAGGAGTTTTGTTAAGACGTCGTCTTATCTTTTGGTTCTTTGGTGTGTGGACAATTTCCATCGGAGCTGTTGAGGAATGAATTGGAGACGAGATGAATTGTGGGTCGATTCCAAATCAGGATAGGTCTCTAATGGAATGTCCAATTCAGTACAGATGTTGCGAATGTCTGACGAGATTCTGGCTGTGTATCGTCTTCCATTTATAAAGATGGATAGGCCGAAAGGGAAAAGCCAACAAAACTGGATCTGTTTTTGTTTTAGTACAGTTGTAAAAGGCTTCAAGAGTTTCCGTTTGTACAGAGTCGACGGTGCTAAATCCTGATATATGGAGAGTTGAGTATTGTCGTATTGAATATAGTCCTCCATTCTGCTTTTCTGTATGATGCAGTCTTTGATCCTGTAGTCAAGTATCCTCCAAATTACATCTCTCAGAGGGTCTGTAGGAGATTTGGGTCTCAAAGATCTATGAGCTCTTTCTATGACAAGATTTGGAAAGTCCTCAGGATTTTTTTTCCCTCTCTGTATGTGTCGATTAACGACACATACAGAGATGGAATACGGCACATACATCCCCAAAGAGAATGCGAACGGGAGCCGTTCGCATTCACTATGGTGTACGCCGTCTGTGTGGGAACGGCGCATGCGCTGCTCACACACAGTCTAAATGGAAGGTCTTCGGCCGAGCGACATCCGGCGCCATTTTCTTGTGGACCGGAAGCCGCGGCCGGACAGTAAGATGACTACTTCCGGTCGCGGCTTGCGGACATGTGTTCTGAAGCAAGCACTAGGAGCGGAGGGAGCAGACGGAGCGTACGGACTGAAGGGAGCGGCAGCGGCAGGAGCAGGTAAGTTATGTCTGTGTATGTTCGTGTTTTAGTGTGTGATTGCTACTGTATGCAAGCCTACTACACTGTGTATTCGCTCAAAAAATGGCGGCACACAGTGAAAAAGGCCCTCCTTTCTCCTGGCACTAGCCAGGATAAGGGAAGGGGGATTCTGTGAGCTCACTAGAGCTTAAAGGGAATGCCTCGCAGCAGGACAACTGTCCCGTACTGTAAACATAATTAGAGTACGGGACAGTTGTACATAACTATTGTAAAGGATCTGCCAGGCACAGCTTCGGGGTCAACGCCCATAGATAATCAGTCTGCACCTGCTTCTATGTCTGTGAGACTGACTCCATCTTCCACCACTCAGAGTGGCAGGCTTAGGAGTGGGAGAACCTATCACAGCCTGGCCAGACGGAGCTAGCTCCCGCCCTCTGTCTATTTATACCTGCCTTTCCTGTTCCTCCTTGCTTGTGATTCTTCTCGTTTGGTTTCCTGGCCTTGCTGCAGCTTCTTGTTCTTTTTGTCCTTGCTTCATATTGACCTCGGCTTGCTGACTACTCTCCTGCTCTGCGTTTGGTACCTTGTACACTCCTGGTTTGACTCGGCTTGTTCACTACTCTCCTGCTCTGCGTTTGGCACCTCGTACTCTCCTGGTTTGACTCGGCTTATTCACTTCTCTTGTTGCTCATGGTGTTGCCGTGGGCAACTGCACCTTTCTCCCCCTAGCTCTGTGTACCCTTGTCTGTTTGTCTGTCGTGCACTTATTGAGCGTAGGGACCGTCGCCCAGTTGTACCCCGTCGCCTAGGGTGGGTCGTTGCAAGTAGGCAGGGACTGAGTGGCGGGTAGATTAAGGCTCACTTGTCTGTCTCCCCACCCCCGTCATTACATAATCACAAGCCCATACCTAGTCTACCCTGGTCCCTGACACCACTATGGACCCCCTTGAGACCCTGGCTCAGCAAATGCAGTGTCTCTCCCTAAAGGTCCAGGCCCTGGCTCAGAGGGTCAACCAGCCTGATGCTACCATGGTAGTCCCCCTCACCTCACCTCTTGAACCCCACCTCAAGTTGCCCGACCGGTTCTCAGGGGACCGGAAGACTTTTCTCTCCTTTCGGGAGAGTTGTAGGCTCTATTTTCGTTTAAAGCCCCACTCCTCAGGTTCTGAGAGCCAGCGGGTGGGTATAATTATGTCCCGGCTCCAGGAAGGGCCCCAAGAATGGGCCTTCTCCTTGGCTCCTGACGCCCTTGAACTTTCCTCCGTTGATCTTTTCTGCTCTCGGACTCATCTATGACGAGACTGACAAGACTGCTTTTGCCGAGAGTCAGCTGGTGACCATACGCCAGGGTAAGAGACCTGTTGAGGAGTATTGCTCTGACTTTAGGAAGTGGTGCGTAGCTTCTCGGTGGAATGACCCTGCCTTAAGGTGCCAGTTTAGGTTGGGTCTGTCAAACGCCCTGTAAGACCTGCTAGTTAGTTATCCCTCTTCTGACTCCCTAGACCAGGTTATGGCTTTAGCGGTACGACTTGACCGACGTCTCAGGGAACGACGACTTGAACGTCTTGATGTTTTCTCCTCTGACTCCCCCATGATGCCTCCCGAGGTTCCGTTGCTTTGTTCCTCCCCGGAAGACTCAGAGGTACCTATGCAACTCGAGGCCTCCGTGTCCCCCCAACAACGTAGAGATTTCCGCAGGAAGAATGGTCTCTGCTTCTACTGTGGGGATGACAAGCATCAAGTGAACAACTGTCCTAGGCGTAAGAATGCAGCCGGAGTACTTCCGCGCCTAAGTGATCATCGGGGAGGTCACTTGGGCGCACAGGTATTTCCCGTAAATATGAAACGTAATAAAATTTTGCTTCCCTTTCAGGTCTCTTTTGGTGGTAGGTCTGCTACCGGCAGTGCCTTCGTGGATTCAGGGTCTTCTGCTAATATCATGTCTGTGGAATTTGCTATGTCTCTAGCTATGCTTTCATTGATTTGCCTAAACCTGTCCCGGTAGTGGGTATCGACTCCACTCCACTTGCTAATGGTTATTTTACACAGCATACCCCTGTTTTTGAACTCCTTGTTGGCTCCATGCATTTGGAGCAGTGCTCTGTACTGTTAATGCAGGGATTATCGTCCGATTTGGTTTTAGGCCTTCCCTGGTTGCAGTTGCATAATCCCACGTTTGACTGGAATACTGGAGACCTTACCAAGTGGGGTAATGAATGCTTGACGTCATGTTTTTCTGTTAATTCTATTTCTCCCCCTGAGGAGGTGAACACGCTACCTGAGTTTGTTCAGGACTTTGTTGATGTTTTCTCTAAGGAGGCCTCTGAAGTGTTACCTCCTCATAGAGAATATGATTGCGCAATCAATTTGGTACCAGGAGCTAAGCTCCCTAAGGGTAGGATATTTAATCTCTCTTGTCCCGAACGTGAAGTCATGAGAAAGTATATCCAGGAATGCCTGGCCAAGGGTTACATTCGCCCCTCTACTTCTCCGGTAGGTGCTGGCTTCTTCTTCATAGGGAAGAAGGATGGTGGTCTTAGGCCATGCATTGACTACCGAAGCTTGAATAAGGTCACTCTAAGGAACCAGCATCCCCTTCCTCTGATTCCTGATCTCTTTAATCAGGTTCAGGGGGCCCAATGGTTCTCTAAGTTTGATCTACGGGGGGCTTATAACCTTATCCACATCAAAGAGGGGGATGAGTGGAAGACTGCGTTTAATACGCCCGAAGGTCATTTCGAATACCTCGTCATGCCCTTTGGGTTGTGTAATGCTCCCGCGGTCTTCCAGAATTTCATAAATGAGATTTTAAGAGACTACCTGGGGGTATTTCTTGTAGTGTACCTTGATGACATACATGTGTTTTCCAAGGACTGGTCCTCCCACATCGAGCATGTCAGGAAGGTGCTCCAGGTCCTTCGAGAAAACAAACTGTTTGCGAAGACCGAAAAATGTGTGTTTGGGGTGCAGGAGATACCATTTTTGGGCCAAATCCTCACTTTTCATGAATTCCGCATGGACCCTGCCAAGGTCCAGGCTGTGGCGGAATGGGTCGAACCTGCCTCCCTGAAGGCGTTACAGTGCTTCCTGGGGTTCGCTAATTATTACAGGAGGTTTATTGCTAACTTCTCGGTCATCGCTAAGCCTCTTACGGATCTCACTCGCAAAGGTGCTGATCTCCTCCACTGGCCTCCTGAGGCTGTCCAGGCTTTTGAGGTCCTTAAGAAGTGCTTTAACTCGGCCCCGGTGCTGGTTCAGCCCAACCAAATGGAGCCATTTATCGTGGAGGTTGACGCGTCCGAGGTGGGAGAGGGGCTGTCTTGTCCCAGGGTACCAGGTCCCTCACCCATCTCTGTCCCTGTGCCTACTTTTCCAGGAAGTTTTCACCCACTGAGAGTAACTATGATATTGGCAACCGCAAACTCTTAGCCATTAAATGGGCATTTGAAGAGTGGCACCACTTCCTGGAGGGGGCTAGGCACCAGGTAACGGTCCTTACCGACCACAAGAATCTGGTTTTCCTAGAATCTGCCCGGAGGCTAAACCTGAGACAAGCTCGTTGGGCGTTATTTTTTTACCAGATTCAACTTTGTGGTTACCTATAGGGCTGGGTCTAAAAATGTTAAGGCTGATGCACTGTCACGTAGCTTCATGGCCAGCCCTCCTTCGGAGGAAGATCCTGCTTGTATTTTGCCTCCAGGTATAATCATTTCCGCTATTGATTCTGATTTAGTCTCTGAAATTGCGGCTGATCAAGGTTCAGCTCCCGGGAGCCTTCCTGAGAACAAGCTGTTTGTTCCCCTGCAATTCCGGCTAAGGATGACTCTGCACTATCTGGCCATCCAGGCATCCTGGGTACCAAGCACCTCATTGCCAGAAACTATTGGTGGCCTGGGTTGCCTAAAGACGTTAAGGCCTACGTCACCGCTTGTGAAGTTTGTGCTAGGTCCAAGACTCCCAGGTCCCAACCAGCGGGCTTACTATGTTCTTTGCCCATTCCCCAGAGACCTTGGACCCATATCTCCATGGATTTTATCACCGATTTGCCTCCATCTCAAGGTATGACGGTGGTGTGGGTTGTAGTAGACCGCTTCAGTAAGATGTGCCATTTTGTGCCCCTCAAGAAACTACCCAATGCTAAGACGTTAGCTACATTGTTTGTCAAACACATCCTGCGTCTCCATGGGGTCCCTGTCAATATTGTTTCTGATAGAGGGGTACAATTTGTTTCATTGTTTTGGAGAGCCTTCTGTATAAAGTTGGAGATTGATCTGTCCTCCTCCTCTGCCTTCCATCCCTTGATTTTGCAACGCCATGCCATACCCTGTGGATAGCTCTTGATTGGAGCCAATTTCATCCTACAGCAGGACAATGACCCAAAGCACACCTCCAAATTATGCAAGAACTATTTAGGGAAGAAGCAGGCAGCTGGTATTCTATCTGTAATGGAGTGGCCAGCGCAGTCACCAGATCTCAACCCCATAGAGCTGTTGTGGGAGCAGCTTGACCGTATGGTACGCAAGAAGTGCCCATCAAGCCAATCCAACTTGTGGGAAGCATGGGGTGAAATTTCTCCCGATTACCTCAGCAAATTAACAGCTAGAATGCCAAAGGTCTGCAATGCTGTAATTACTGCAAATGGAGCAATCTTTGACAAAAGCAAAGTTTGAAGGAGAAAATTATTATTTCAAATAAAAATCATTATTTCTAACCTTGTCAATGTCTTGACTATATTTTCTAGTCATTTTGCAACTCATTTGATAAATATAAGTGTGAGTTCTCATGGAAAACACAAAATTGTCTGGGTGACCCCAACCTTTTGAACGGTAGTGTTTTTTTTTATGCTGCTCATCGTGCGGGATAAATAATATATTATTTTTATAGGTCAGGCCAATACGAACGCAGCGATACCCATTATGTATAGTTTTTTTTATTTTTTCTCTAATTATAAAGGACTTGATCAGGGATTATTGTTTTTATTACGTAAAACTTTTATTTATTTATCTAAAACGTTATTTTCACTTTTTTTTTTTTACACTTACTAAGGGACTTGAAGACTTGATCTTCTGATCCTCAGTACAATACACTGCACTACTTATGTAGTGCAGTGTATTGTACCTGTCCTTTTACAACTGACAGTTAAGCCTATTACATCAGTTAAGCCTATTACAGTTAACCCTATTACATCCATCCTTCCTGGCATTCAGGAAGCCATTGCTAGGCTTTCTGGTTTCCATAGCAACCATCGGCACACCACAATTTTTCTTGGGGGGGCCAACGGGGTACAGAGGGAGCCCCCTCCCTTTGTGTCAATCAATTAAATGCCGCTGTCGCTATTGCCAGCGACATTTAAGGGGTTAAACGGCATAGATCAGACATAACTGATCGCCGCCGTGGCAGTGGGATGTTGGCGGTACATTACAACCGACACCCACTGAAGATGAAGCGCCCACAGCTCCTGTGCTCGCTTTCGTCCTCAGGGTGTTAATGTATGCCCATTTGCGGGAACGCACCGCTAAAAAGGACGTACAGTAGCACCCATTTGCGGGAAGGGGTTAAACATGTTCCTAATACAGTCGGTAGTAGGGAGAGCCTGTATGTATTCTCTCAAATTGTCTGGTTCTTTGTTAATCGCTTCTTCTTCTTCACTGCCAAACCAATCGCCTGAGGCAAAGTTATTGCTTAGTTTATCTGGTTTTGCATTTTCTATTAGTCCTGAACCACGAGGACCATCAAAAGGTAAATTTTTTTATTAGTTTTTTCTGATTCCATGTTCTTTTTTGGAGCTTTACTGTTCCTGGTTTGGTATTAGTTATATATCTTTGGGGGTTTACCCATAATGATCTGTTTCCTAATGTGACCTGTTGGGAAAAATATTCTGCTTTTTAACATGGAGTTTTATTTTTTTAGGTCCAGCGTTGTATGACTTCTGCCGCAGAAAAATAGCGAGATCATTATTTTTAAAAGAAGCCTTCAGTTTTAAAGGTATCGCTGTTGGTTGTGTTAGAACCTAATATAAAGAGTCTGGGACAATATCCTGAATAATTCCTTTTTTTTTTTGTTTTTTTCCAGATGACAAAGAGTTTATCTTTTATAAATTTTTTGGATCTGCATCTAATGCGATCTGGTACAGTCCTCAGTTTTATCTCCCAATTAGCCTAAAGCAAATTGGTATGCTGATGGTAATAGACTGTTCCTATAGTGTCTGTTAAATCACTAATAGTGTGCCCAGTTCTCTGTGAGCCTTCTCCGAGTGTACAATCTGTCTGTCTTCAAATCACAGTTTGGTAGGGAACGACGTAGAGGTTGAGTGTTAGTGAATTGTTTTATAATGGTAATAGTATTGCAGAGAACTTTGCTTTCCTAAGGATAGTTAATCTGTCCACTCCTTTAGGTAGTGGTTGTCTTCACATATAAGTTGTTTCTAGGTGCAGGTCATGTTGGCTAAGAATATTCCCTGCTGAGGCTGATCCAGCTGTTCTTGCTTACAAGTGTACTGTATGGGGAGACAGCTAAAAAATAAAATAAAGGCTGTTGCTTTGCTGGTGTCGCTAGGCCTTAGCTTTAAGTTTAGAGTTTGTAATAATTGTGGAACAGACCGGGCCACCCACCTCCACCCACCGGTTCATGTAAAGGATTATCCTGGTTTAATGTGGCTAATGGGGCTAGAGGTATGAAGCCTATGCTGGTGTCTCCAGGCATCTATGCACACCTGAAGTGAGAGCACTAAGATGGCAGCCGTGTCTCTAAGGCCTCGTTTACACGTGCGTGATATACGTGCGTGCGACGCGCGTGCTTTTCACGCGTGTCGTACGCACCTATATTAGTCTATGGGGGCATGAAGACAGTCCGTGAGTTTTGCTCAGCATGAGTGCGCTGAAAAAAACTCACGACATGTCCTTTCTTTGTGCGCTGTTCACGCATCACGCACCCATTGAAGTCAATGGGTGCGTGAAAACCACGCATGCCGCACGGTAGCACAGTGCGAACTGCGTGATTCGCGCAACAGCTGTCAAACTCTGAATGTAAACAGAAAAGCACCACGTGCTTTTCTGTTTACAAACATCCAAACGGAGTGTCATAATGACGCAGCTGTTAAGTGCCTTTTGCGCACGCAAAACGCCACGTTTTTTGCGTGCGCAAAACGCACACGCTCGTGTAAACCAGGCCTAAGTCTCCCTGTTGTGGAGCAAGAGGGGTTTCAAACGTACTCACATGCACCCAGGTAGTTGGAGGAGGTATCGGAGAGGCCCTGGAACTTGTCCCTTCAGTCCTTAGTGTCCGAGGCTCTGGAAGATGCAGGCCGCGTGACTCGTGTGTGAAGGAAGTCGCTAATCTAGGCCACAGCTTCGCAAATATGTGCAGCAAAACCTCACGTAATATCCATCGTGTGCATTGACCCTCAATGCGAGGGGTGAAATTCGATCAAACATAAACACAAAAAACGCACGTCAACACACTGCAATCCTAACTAAAGTATGCAAGAGTGCGGAAGATTCTCTGCGCAGATTTCAGTGTGTATACCTGTGGATTTTGATGTGGATTCTCCGCATCTAAATCCACTCCGTGTGTAGGTACCCTTAGGCTACATGCACACATTGCGTAATTTGATGTGGAAAATCCGCAACGAAACCGCAGGTGTACGCACGTAATTCCACAGCTAAAACTGCACCCAACGGTAAATTTTTTGATGCGTTTTTAGGTGCGGTATATACATTTTGATGCGGTTTTATGCTGCGTATTTTGATGCGTTTTTCTTTAAAACGAATCAGATACAATTCGTGAGCATAAAATGCAGGATAAATGGGATTTTAGGCTACATGCACACGTTGCGTATTTTGCTGCGGAGAATCCGCACCAAAACCGCAGCAATACGCAGGAAATGTAAGTTTTGCGTTTTTCGGCACATTTTCATGCTGCAGATTTTGGTGCGGTTTCCCACAGCACTAGGCAGATACAATTCAAAGCGGAAACGCAAGATAAATTGACATGCTGCGGATTGTAAAAAATGCACAGCAGGTCAATTTCCATCCCGAAGATACTGCAGAGTGTACATGAGCTTTCCTGGAATCTCATTGACTATACTGGTACTCTATTATGCCGCTGATTTGCCGCATGCAAATCAGTGCGGAAAAAACTCACGTAATACGCATTGTGTGCATTGAGCCTTAAAATGCGCACCGCAGGTCAATTTACGCGCAGAAAAAAACTTCACCGTGTAAATCTCATTTACTTTGCTGGTACTGTATTACGCTGCGGATTTGCCGCATGAGCATACGCACGGCAAACACGTAATTTCGCAACATGTGCATTCAGCCTTAGCCTTAATGCACACGACCGTGTGTGCTGCACGAGTCCCGTCCGTGATCCGTAGAAAGAAAGGACATGTTTATCTTTTCATGGATTGGAGAGTCGGGTAAGGTTTCACAAATGGGTTCGTGAAAACTATTGGGTGGGCACTCGGATGCCGTGGAAAACGGGCCCAGTGTCACTCGGTGTGCAAGGGAGCCTAGCATATAACCTTTAATATGTGTAAATATATATATATATACACATATAGATATATATATATATATATATATCAAAACCTGTAGCATAACTTATAATATAGGTCATGCTAAAGATAATTCTATACGTATATAGAAAAGAGAACAACATGTAGCGTATATATACAGTAGGGTCACATTATTATAACCACCTCCTACTTTCGAAGTCGGTAGCGCGTAGCCCATGACGGAAGTGATATGGCATGGGCTGGCTTGGTGGGTATATAAGGTGTGCGATAGACTGTCTGAACACATATCACTCGTAGTCGCCATGGGTAAAAGGAGCGATTTATCAGAGTTGTAAAAAAAGATGATTATTGGCTTCCGAGCCAAGGGTGGCAGTATTTCTCAAGCAGCGCAGTTTGTGAACTGTTCACTGCTGCTATGGTGAAAGTGTATCGTGAGTGGACAAATAGCACCATTGAAATGTTGCACTGAGGGTAATAAAGTACCTCCAATTTTTCATTTATTCTACGGACTGCTGCCTATTTTTGCTTTCTATATTCCCGGGATGTGGTTCTGTTCTCCGGGGCCTGCACCATTTAAGTTAATAGTATACCAGGAATGTCCTTTTTTGCCCCTGAGGCCAAATGTTAATCAGACTCGTTTTAGTGGGTTAATAGATACAGTATATATTGATTTCCCTATGATGATAGTATGATGTGGTCCTTAAATGTGTCTTCCATTTGACTAAATATAGCGATGTCCCGTCGGAATGGGGCGCAAATGCGCAATGTTCGATAATAGTTACTAGGTTACACAGCGACGGTAAACTTCCGGTGCTGATACTTGGACATGCACAATAGCGTTCAAGAGACGCTATGGAGTTTAAAAACACATGGATGTTCGTCCCCCTCTTATGGGATGATCTTCGGGCGTTTGCATCTCTGACCTCCCATTGACATCAATGGGAGGCAGAGAAAGCGTATTTTGCTGAGTTTTTACCCCTGGCGCTCAATGGGCGAGAGCAAAAAACGCAGCGAAAAATGCTGCAAACTGAGTTTTTTGCAGGCAGAAAATTCTGCCTCAAAATTCAGTGTGAACATACCCTTACACGGATGTATACACATTTGTATACACATTTGACCTGGTGGGTCTTTTCAAGGATTTATATTTCTTGTTATATTTGTATGTATAAAATTTTGATGATTGCTAATTATGCAAATAAGACACATGCTTTATATACCACTTGTTTGATTGTATCACTATGCTTGAGAAAGGTCCCAATGTGGGACAGAAATATTGCATCATATCATTATGTTGACTGAATAAACCACGTTTAATCTCTACTATTGGAGTACTGCAGGATTTCTTCATAAATATTTGATAATCCTTGGATCAGGATTACCTGCCGTGCACTCGTTATTACGCTTTGAATCCTTTCTGAGCGCTGCTACTCTCTGATTGTGTGTGTGTATGTATGTATGTATATATATATATATATATACACATATATATACACACATATATATATATATATATATATATATACACACATACACACATACATAGACACACTCATATATATATATATATATATATATATATAAAAATAAATACCACCCAACCGTCCCGGATCTGGCGGGACAGTCCCGGTTTCTCACCGCTGACCCGCCATCCTGGGCGGTCTGCAAAATGTCCTGCTGGGTGCTGCACCAAAACAGCTGATCGCTGCTAACTGCAGCAGCGATCAGAAGAAGGCAGGAGTCTTGCGGCGGATGGGATCGATGCCGGCCCGTGAGTGGTCCAGTCACCTGACCTCACCGGTCAGGTGACTGGACTGGTCCACTCCCGGGCTGGCATCGAAACCAGTGAGAACGCCGCTGCAAGACTCCTGACTTCTTCTGACGGTGAGTGACGTCAAAGAAGAGCGGAGAGTGGCAGCAGTAGGCTACCTCTACCGGTTTCCACTCTGGCGGCAATGTGGCACCTACAGGGGGACTGTGTGTGGAGCCATGTACTGTGGCGCTGTGTGTAGAGCTATCTACTGGAGGGCTGTGTGTGGAGCTATCTACTGGGGGGCTGTGTGTGGAGCTATCTACAGGGGGCTGGGTGTGGCGCTATGTACAGGGGGCTGCATCTGGCGCTATGTACAGGGGGGCTATGTGTGGCGCTATCTACAGGGGGCTGTATCTGGAGCTATGTACAGGGGGGCTGTGTCTGGAGCTATCTACACGGAGGCTGTATCTGGAGCTATCTACAGGGGGGATTTGTGTGGCGCTATGTACAGGGGGGCTGTATGTGGAGCTATCTACAGGGGTAGCTGTGTGTGAAGCTATCTACAGGGGGGCTGTTTGTGGAGCTATCTACATAGGGCTGTATCTGGAGCTATCTATAGGGGGGCTGTGTGTGGAGCAATCTACAGGGGGGCTGTGTGTGGAGCAATCTACAGGGGGGCTGTATCTGGAGCTATCTACAGAGGGGCTGTGTCTGGCACTATGTACAGGGGTGCTGTATCTGGAGCTATCTACAGGGGGGCTCTGGTGGATGATTTTTCCATTGACCGGTAGCAGAGTTACACAACAGGAAAAAAAAATTCCGATCATGTAACTCTGCTACCTGTCAATTGAAAAGTCATCCACTACAGGGTCACCCTCTTGACTTTCATTGTTCTCAGACTTTTGGTTTGTCCTGCAGCTGCTGCTGCCGTGATGAGCAAATGTTATACCCAAGTTAGGAAAAGTAACATAAAGACGATATAACCGGATCCATAATATCTGTGATATCCAGACAGTCTAGAGATCCGCAGTGAGAATGTGCACGTGTTATTTGCAGAAGGATCTGGCCGTGATTTGATGTGTTTATATTGAGCGTGGTTAGAAGCGTGACTTAAAATATCCCTCTTTTCCCTATTCAAAAGTTGGGAGGTATAAATTTATATATTGAAGCAGTGCAGCTACTGGACAATGCAGAAACTGTCAGATTTTAAGCAGCGAGGGAACATGTACAGCAGAGAGGGTTTTCTCTGCTGTTGCTTGGGTGTAAAGCCCGGAATGAGGCCTGGTTTGCTGGAGTGTGAAGGAGAAGGGCGGGCTTCCACTCCACACAGACAGTCCGTGTCTTGGGCTATCTGATGAGTTTAGTTAGGCTTCACCTGAGGCGGCTCTTTAACCTCTTCCCGCCCTGCTCCGCAATAGTACGTCCTGCAGAGAGGTTAGTTCCTGCATCAGGACGTACAGTTGCGGAGTAGTTCCCGGCGCACACTGTCCTAACGGACAGTGTCCGGGAACCAGGAGGTCAGCTGTCCCCGACAGCTGACACTCCAGCCTTGCCGGTCAGCGGACCATCACCACTGATTTTGGCAATTAAGCCCATAAATGCCAGATTGCCGTTGCCGCATTTAGTGAGTTTGAAGCACATCGGCAGCCCCCACGCTACCGATGCTTGTCACGGCAATCGGAGGTCAGACAATGACCTCCGGGTTGCCATGTACGGAAGCCTCGGAGGAGCAGCCTCCGCCGGTCCTCCGAGGCTTCCTGTCTGTGTGACTGTCACGTCATAATGACACTTGGAATGCAGTACACTACGTGTGTAGTGTAATGTATTCCAGCAGCGATCAGAGCTGCAAGTCTAAGTGTCCCCTAGTGGGAAAAGTTAAAAAAGTTAAAAAAAAGTAATACAAATGTTTTAAAAAAGTGTAAAAATAAAAGTTAGAAATTACATAAACAAACACTGCATTTTTTTCCTATAAGTCTTTCATTATAGGAAAAAAATGAACACGTTAAAAAAAGTACACATATCTGGTATCACCGCATTCGTAACGACCCCAACTATAAAACTGTAATATTATTTTTCCCGCACGATTAACACCCAAAAAAAAATCAATAAAAAACTACACCAGAATCTTTATTTTTTGGTCACCACCGCTCCCAAAATAGAGAATAAAAAGTGATCAAAACGTTGCATGTACCCGAAAATAATACCGATAAAAACTACAACCTGCCCCGCAAAAAACAAGTCCTTACATAGCTTTTTTGACTAAAAAGTAAAAAAGTTATGGCTCTCAGAATATGGTGACACAGAAAATAAATTTGATAAAAAACAGATTTTATTGCGCAAAATGCTGCAAAACATAAAAAAAACTATATACATATGGTATCGCCGTAATCGTATTGACCCGCAGAATAAAGTAAGATCATAATTTATAGTGCACGGTGAACGCCGCAAAAAAGAAACTAAAAAACATTGTCAGAATTGCTTGTTTTTGGTCACCCGGCTTGCAAAAAATTGTCATAAAAAGTGATAAAAAAAAAATCCCTCACGCAGCTCCGGTGGTGAAAAAAATAAAGAAGTTCTGGCTCTCAGAAAATGGCGATGCAAAATGTGAAGTGTTTTCTAAAAGCGGGTAACATCCGACACCATTTATCAGTGCGAAACCGGCCACATATCTATGAATTATTATTTATTTACCGCATTATTATACCCTTTTATTTTGCCCTGATGTTCTCCGCACAGATTACATATGCCCCCACATTATAAACTGAAATACCAGCGAAACCCAAAACAGAAAAACTACCAAGCTAAATCTGCGCTCCAAAAGCAAAATGGCGTCCTTCCCTACTGAGCCCTGCAGCGTGCCCAAACAGCAGTTTGCGCCCACATCTATGGCATCGCCATACCCGGGAGAACACGCTTAACGTTTTAGGAGGTATTTGTCTTCAGTGGCACAAACTGGGCACAACATATTATGCACTAAAATGGAATATCAGTGGAAAATTGCGATAATCACACCATCCGCTGTGAATTAACCCCTTTGCGCACTATGACTTAATAGCACGTCATGGTGCGGGGGTTGATGTATGGAGCGGGCTCACGTGCTGAGCCCGCTCCATACGCTACGGGTGTCGGCTCTGTATTACAGCTGACACCCGGGACTAACGGACAGGAATCGCGATTGCGCTGTTATAGGAGTCTGTAAAAATAACAATATACTGCAATACATTAGTAGTGCAGCATATAGTACCCGCAATACAATGATCGCTGGTACAAGTCTCCTAAGGGGACTAATAAAATGTGTAGAAGAATTAAAGTTATTAGTAGTGAGAAAGAAAAAAGTTTAAAGTTAAAAAAAAACAACTTTACCCATTTTTCTTCTAAAGTAATGTAAAAAAATAAACAGAATTGTTATCGCTACGTCCGTAAAAGGCCAAACTATTACAATATACCATTATTTAACTCGCATGCTGAACACCGTAAAAAACGTAAATAATTTAAACCGCCAAAATCGCTGTCGTTTTCCTTTTTACCGCACGGCGAAAGCTGTAAAAACGAAAATCCAAAAAAATGGAATCAGATTTTTTCCTATATTACTATATTTTCCTATTTTTTTTTCAGTTTCCCAGTACTTTTTATGGCACTTTAAATGGTATCAATAGAAACTACAATTCCTCCCGCAAGAAATAAGCCCTCACATCACTCTACTGACGGAAAAAGAAAAAAATTATGGCTCTTGGAAGGCGGGGAATGAAAAACGAAAATAAGAAAGCAAAAAAATGGATCAGTCCTGAAAGGGTTAATTCATTTCTAATGAAAAAAATGTATTACCACATGTGGGGTATTTCCGTACTCGGGAGAAATTGCTTTACAAAAATTGGTTGTTTATTTCTCCTTTATCCCTTGTGAAAATGAGGAAATTCAACATGTTAGTGGAAAAGAATTGTGATATTAATTTTCTCCGCCTAATTCTAATAAATTCTGCAAAAGACCCGTGGAGTCTAAATGCTCACTATACCCCTAGAAAAATTCCTTGAGGGGTGTTTCCAAAATGGGGTAACTTGGGGGGTTTCCGGCACCGAAAAAGAATCCAGCAAAATCCGTGCTCCAAAATCCAAATGGCGCTACTTCCCTTCTGAGCGCTGCCATGGATCCAATCAGCAGTTTATTACCACATATGGGGTATTGCCGTAATCAGGAGAAAATACTTTACAAATGTTGTGGTTCTTTTTTTTCTTTATTCCTTGTAAAAATTTAACATTTCTATGCTTTTTCAGAAAAAAAGTTAATTTTCATTTTCACTGCCTAATTCCACTAAATTCTGCAAAAAACCCTGTGTGGTCAAAATGCTAACTATACCCCTAGATAAATTCCTTGAGAAGTGTAGTTTCCAAAATGGGGGTAACTTTTGGGGGGTTTCCCATGTTTTGGTCTCTCCATGGCGTTGCAAACGCGACACGGCACCGAAAACCAATCCAGCAAAATCCGTGCTCCAAAATCCAAATGGCCTCCTTCCCTTCTGAGCCCTGCTGTGGGTCCAATCAGCAGTTTATTACCACATATGGGGTATTGCTGTAATCAGGAGACATTGCTTTACAAATGTTAGGGTGATTTTCTTCATTATTCCTCGTAAATATAAAAAATTTCTATGTTTTTTCAGAAAAAAAGTAGATTTTCATATTTACAGACTAATTCTAATAAATTTAGCGAAAAACCTGTGTGGTCAAAATGCTAACTGTACCCCTAGATAAATTCCTTGAGGGGTGTAGTTTCCAAAATGGGTTCACTTTTGGGGTGTTTCCACTGTTTTGGCACCACATGACCTCTTCAAACCTGACAAGGTGCCTAAAATATATTCTAGAAAAAAGGAGGCCCAAAATCCACTGGGTGCTCCTTTGCTTCTGAGGCCGGTGCTTCAGTCCATTATCGCACTAGGGCCACATGTGAGATATTTCTAAAAACTGCAGAATCCGGGGAATAAATATTGAGTTGCATTTCTCTGGTAAAACCTTCTGTGTTACAAAAAAAAAAAATGTATTGGAAATGAATTTCGGAAAAAAAAATAACATTTGTAAATTTCACCTCTACTTTGCTTTAATTCCTGTGAAACGCCTAAAGGGTTAAAACACGTTGTGAATGCTGAATCTAATACCTTGAGGTGTGCAGTTGGGGTGACTTCTGGGGATTTTCTAATATATAAGGCCCTCAAAGCCACCTCAGATCTGAGCTGGTCCCTGAAAAAATGGCCTTTTGAAATTTTCTTGAAAATATGAGAAATTGCTGCTAAAGTTCTAAGCCTTGTCCTAGAAAAATAAAAGGACGTTCAAAAAATGATGCAAACATAAAGTAGACATATGGGAAATGTTAACTAGTAACTATTTTGTGTGGTATTAATATCTGTTTTACAAGCAGATACGTTTAAATTTAGAAAAATTCTACTTTTTGCTAATTTTTTCTAAATTGTGGTGTTTTTCAGAAATAAATACCAAAATTATCGACAACATTTTTTCACTAACATAAAGTACAACATGTCACGAGAAAACACTCTCAGAATCGCTTGGATAGGTAAAAGCATTCCAACGTTATTACCACATAAAGTAACACGTCAGATTTGAAAAAATCGTCTGGGTCCTGAAGGCCAAAACAGGCTGGCTCCTGCAGGGGTTAATTCAGGTGTGTGCTGTTCACACAGGGCTCTCAGACTGGGGAAGACAGGCATGCTAGCCTGTGAGAGTCACCAACGTGTAAGGTAAAGCTGCCTATGTTTTGAGGTACTGGGCACAAGGCTCAGGGTCTTGTAGTGAGGGACACTGAATATGTTAGTTAGAGGCTGGGTGGCCTAGGGTTTGTTTTGAACTGCTGTGTAAAACCATCTTTCATGTGTGAAGATAATAAAGCTGGTTGTGGCCTGTTTTAAACCAAATCCCCTGTGTTGGAGTGAAAATTCTAGTGTGCCAACCATCTTAACCAAAAGATGGCGATCTTGTAATTCGAATTTATCCCAAGTTGTCACAATACACACACACACACACACACACACACACACACACACACACACACACACACACACACACGTATGTATATATATATTTATATATATATATATATATACACATACATACACATGCATATATATACTAGTCCATCTAAATGAATTAGAATATCATCAAATAGTTAATTTATTTCAGTAATTAAATTCAAAAAGTGAAACTCATTCTATAGAATCATTATACACAGAGTGATCTATTTCCAGCATTTTTTTTTCTTTTAATGTTCATGATTATGGCGAACAGTTAATGAAAACTCAAAATTTTGTCTCTCCGAAAATTTTAATATTGGGTAAATGTTCAAGATTGTAAACTTATGGTGTCACACTCTAATCAGCTAATCAACACAAAACACCTGCAAAGGTTTCCTGAGCCTTTAAATCGTCCAACAGTCTGGTTCTGTAGGCTTCACAATCATGGGGAAGACTGCCGACGTGACAGTTGTCCAGAAGAAATCAAGGTCCAAGAGTCTGGAGGAAGAGTGGAGAGGCATCAATCCAAGTTGTTTGCGGTCCATTGTGAAGTTTTCAGTCAGTGATGGTTTGAGGGGGGGGGGGGGCATGTCACCTGCTGGTGTTTGTCCACTGTGTTATGTCAAGTCCAGAGTCAACGCAGCCATCTACCAGGAAATTTTAGAGCACTTGATGCCTCCCTCTGCTGACAAGCTTTATGGAGATGCTGATTTCATTTTCCAGCAGGACTTGGCACCTGCCCACACTGCCAAAAGTACCAATACCTGGTTTATTAACCACAGTATCACTGTGCTTGATTGGCCAGCAAATACGCCTGACCTAGACCCCATAGAGAATCTATGGGGTATTGTCAAGAGGAAGATGAGACACCAGACCCAACAATGCAGATGAGCTGAAGGCCGCTATCAAAGCAATCTGGGCTTCCATAACACCTCAGCAGTGCCACAGGCTGATCGCCTCCATGCCACATTGATGCACTAATTCATGCAAAAGGAGCTGCGACCAAGTATTGAGGGCATATACTGTACATACTTTTAAGTAGGCCTACTTTTCAGTATTAAAAATTATTTTTTAAATTGGGCTTATATAATCTAATCTAATATATATACACACACACACACACACACACACACACACACACACACACACACACACACACACACACACACACACACACACACACACACACGTGTGTATATATATATATATATATATATATATTTACACACACACACACACACACATATATACATGCACACACACCTATGCACATATATATATATATATATATATATTTACACACACACACACACACACATATATACATATACACATATATATATATATATACACACACACACATACATACATATATATATACACATACATACATACATACATACACACACACACACACACACACACACACACACGCACACGCACACGCGAGGGGGTGAGGGGAGTTTCTTTTTTTCATGCACGTGGCAGGTCCCTGACAGCAGTACAACTAGTACGGCCCTGATGGCAGCCCTGTCTACAGTACACTAACCGGTAACAGCAGAGCGCAAGGAGGAGCTAAAGAAGTGCAGGTCTAGCAAGGGTACAAGGGAGCCGCCGCCAGACCTGTGCTTCTTCTAGTGATCCGCCTTTCACTTACTAGAGACCAGACAGCAACAGAGCTCATCACAGTCTCTTCCCTGCATTCTGCTGCTGCCGGTTACAGTAGTGTAAAGAGGGAGAAGAGGGGATAGGGAGCCGGCAGACCAGGGCTTCTCATAGTCAAGCGCCTTTCATATACTATAAACCGGACAGCAGTAGAGCTGTCATTCTCTTCCCTGCGCCCTGCTGCTACACATGCTGCTAGAAAATAAAAACATGATCTAGCAAGCAAAATGGGGGAGCTAGAGGCCTTGTACTGGAGGAACATATAGATACAGTTGGTGTTGCTGAAACATGGCTAGACTCTTCACACGACTGGGCTTTAAATCCACACGGTTTTAAACTGTTTTGGAAAGACATGGCAAATAGGAAAGGAGGTGGTGTATGTCTCTATGTGAGAAGTGATATGAAGGCGAGTGTCAAAGAGACAATAGTGGGTTAAGATTCTGAGGCGATTGAAACCTTGTGGGTGGGATTACAAAGGGAGGTAAACACTGAAAAAATTACTTTTGGTGTAATCTATAGACCCCCCAATATAACTGAGGAGATGGAAGGTCAGCTATATAAACAGATGGAGCAGGCTGCACAGGCTGGTACTGTAGTGATAAGGGGAATTTTTAATTACCGGGATATTAATTGGTGTCATGGTTCGGCTTCAACTGCAAAAGGGGAGAAATTTCCTCAACCTGTTGCAGGAAAAGGTTATGGCCCAGTTTGTGGAAGACCCAACTAGAGGTGAAGCTCTGTTGAATCTGGTAATTTCTAATATTGCAGATCTTGTTGGGAATGTCAATGTTTGTGAAAACCACGGTAACAGTGATTGCAATATAGTTATATTTTACCTTCAGGCTTGGTTCACACGACCTATTTTCAGAAGTAAACGAGGCGTATTATGCCTCGTTTTACGTCTAAAAATAGGGCTACAATACGTTGGCAAACATCTGCCCATTCATTTGAATGGGTTTGCCGACGTACTGTGCAGACGACCTGTCATTTACGTAAAAATACAGCCTCGTCAAAAGAAGTGCAGGACACTTCTTTGGACGTTTTTGGAGCCATTTTCTCAAAGACTCCAATGAAAACAGCTCCAAAAACGGACGTAAAAAACGCTGCGAAAAACGCGAGTTGCTCAAAAAACGTCTGAAAATCAGCGGCTGTTTTCCCTTGAAAACAGCTCCGTATTTTCAGACGTTTTTGGTCACTACGTGTGCACATACCCTCACTGTAAAAAACAAACACAGTCTGGGAGGGCAAAAACACTTAATTTTAAGAAGGCCAATTTCCCCAGGATGAGGGCTGCAATTAAGGATATAGACTGGGAAGAACTAATGTCAAATAATGGTACAAATGATATATGGGAGATTTTAAAATCTAATTTGGGTAATAATAGTGCAAAATGTATTCCTATAGGTAACAAGTATAAATTACTAAAATTAAATCCCACGTGATTTACACCTTCCGCAAAAAAAGGGCAATACATGACAAAAAACAGGGCATTTGAAAATACAAATCTGAGGGTACAGCTGTAGCCTTTGTAAATTATAAAGAGTTTAATAAAATCAGTACAAAAGTAATAAAATCAGCAAAAATACAAAACTGAAAGGCAGGTGCACAAGGATAGTAAAACAAATCCCAATTTTTTTTTTTTAAGTATCTAAATGCAAAAAAGCCAAGGTCTGAACATGTAGGAGCCCTAAACAGTGGTAATGGGGAGTTGGTCACATGGGATCAAGAGAAGGCAGAGTTACTAAATGGAAAAACACCAAAAAAGGCCATACTTACAAATGGACACAGCCAGGTCAGAAACGCTGATGAAGGAGAGAGTGAGCAGGTGCTTTAAATAATAATAGCCACTCCCACTAGTCTTGAGGGGAGTGGTATGTGGTGCATGGGATGTATAGTAAGAAATAATAATTGAATAGTGTATGTGCAAGTGTAATAATATAAGTCAAATATAGGGGGCAGTAATGAGTAAAGTGCCTCAATACAAATAAATGAATAATGGGGTGCAAGTGTGTGAAACATGGAGGGATAGTGTGTAAGTCATGAGGCGCAACGTGTATAGCCAGGTAGAAGCCTATTTGTGACGCCTTGATAATTCATAGAGCGGGCTACCCTGCTTGCTAAGCCAAACAAAAACACACCATGCTCTCCCAGCATCAAAGACCCGGCTGTGTCCAAAAGAAGCAAATATAAGTAATAATTAAAAATACCTGGAGTATTAGTGATCATTTTGGACAAAAACACGCAAGCTCGCAATCCACGACAAGGATCCCCAGACTTGCGAGTCCCTAGCTCCCTAACTGGAACGAAAAGCTCCTGATGCACAGACAAAACAGATAAATACAAGGGGACATATATACAAAAACACCAAAAAAGGCAATACTTACAAATGGACACAGCCAGGTCAGAAACGCTGATGAAGGAGAGAGTGAGCATTATTCATTTATTTGTATTGAGGCACTTTACTCATTACTGCCCCCTATATTTCACTTATATTATTACACTTGCACATACACTATTCATTTATTATTTCTTACTACACATCCCATGCACCACACACCACTCCCCTTAAGACTAGTGGGAGTGGCTATTATTATTTAAAGCACAAGCTCACTCCTTCATCAGCGTTTCTGACCTGGCTGTGTCCATTTGTAAGTATGGCCTTTTTTGGTGTTTTTGTATATATGTCCCCTTGTTTTTATCTGTTTTGTAGAGTTACTAAATGGGTTCTTTAGCTCTGTATATACAACAGAAGAAAGAGCAGCTGATGTAGCCAATGCCGGTGCTGTTAATACATCAATTAACCCCTTCTCCCTGCTTGCATTCTGGGCCCTAATGACCAAGCCATTTTTTAGGTTTTCCCATCATCACATTCGAAGAGCTATAACTTTTTTATTTTTGCCTCGACAAAGCTGTATAAGGTCTTGTTTTTTGCAGGACAAGATGTACTTTTTAATAGCACCATTTTGGGGTACATATAATGTATTCATTAACTTTTATTAACTTTTTTGGGGGGGGGATAGAAGAAAACCTGAAATGTTGCCACTATTTTTTTGCGTCCTAAATCTACGTCCTTTACCGTGTGGTATAAATAACACAATAACTTTATTCAACAATGGGTTGTTACGATTGCAAAGATAAATTTGTATAGATTTTGTATGTTTTACTAATTACACAGTAAAAACACTTTTTTTTTTCAAAATTATTTGTTTTTGTGTCTCCATATTTGAAGAGCCATAACTTTTTTATTGTTCCGCCGATGCAGTAGTGTGAGGGATTTTTTTTTGCGGGACGACTTGTAGTGTTTATTGGTACACATTTAAGAGTAGATGTGACTTTTTGATCACTTTTTATCAAATTTTTTTTAAGTCAGGATTAACAGAAAACACCAATTTTTCCATTGTTTTTTTATTTTATTTTTCACGGCGTTCACCGTGCGGGTTAAATAATGTAACAGCTTTATAGTCGGGGTCGTTACGGTCGCGGCGATACCAAATATGTGTAACTTTTTTGCTTTTATTGTGTTTTTTTTAATAGTAAAGCATTTTGTAAGGGGGAAAAAGTGGGTTTTTCAGATTTTTTTTTATTAACTTTATTCAACTTTTTTACTAGTCCCACTAAGGGACTTTAATATGCGATCTTCCGATTTCTTTCATAATACACTGCAATACTTTTGTATTGCATTGTATTACTGCCTGTCTGTTTAAAACTGTGTCAGTGTGATGAGAGTGAGCTCCCTCCCTCTCTCCAAAACAATTCAGATGCGGCGCCCGCTATTGAGCACCGCATCTGAGGGGTTAAACAGGTGAGATTGATACTAATATCGATCTCACACGTTCGAGCAGGGATGTCCCCAGCCCTCAGCTATTTCTTGTAGCTGAGAGCAAGGAGATTTAACGGCTCCCTGCTCTGTTTACTTTATTCTGATGCAGCGCCATGAAAAGGCAATTGCATCAGAATAAAGCCCATTAATGACCGCCGTGAAAAGGCTTATCGGCGGTCATTAAGGGGTTAATTAACGAAATTGGCCGAATGTAGATATGGTCCAAGCGAAGTTAAGTAAAATAAATGTACACAAGGCCCTGGGACTAGAGTTCTTAAAGAGCTTAGTTCAGTTATTTCTGTCCCCCTCTTCATAATATTATTAGAGATTATCCAGTGACTGGTATAGTGCCAAGGGACTGGCGCAGGGCAAATGTGGTGCCTATTTTCAAAAAAGGCTCTAGGTCTTCCCCGGGTAATTATAGACCAGTAAGCTTAACATCCATCGTGGGGAAAATGTTTGAGTGGCTATTGAGAGACTATATACAGGATTATGTGACAAAAAAAATAGTATTAGAAGTGACATTCAGCACGGTTTTACTAAGGACAAATGTCAAACCAAGCGGATTTGTTTTTATGAAGAGGTGAGCAGAAGTGTATATAGTATTTTTGGACTTTGCAAAGGCATTTGACACTGTCCCTCATAGACGTCTAATGGGTAAATTAAGGACTATAGGTTTAGAAAGTATAGTTTGTAATTGGATTGAGAATTGGCTCAAGGACCGTATCCAGAGAGTTGTGGTCAATGATTCCTACTCTGAATGGTCCCCAGTTATAAGTGGTGTACCCCAGGGTTCCGTGCTAGGACCACTATTATTCAACTTATTTATTAATGATATAGAGGATGGGATTAATATCACTATTTATATTTTTGCAGATCACACCAAGCTATGTAGTATTGTTCAGTCTATATGTTTGTAAATTGCAAGCTGATTTGGACACACTAAGTGTTTGGGCATCCACTTGGCAAATGAAGTTTAATGTAGATAAATGTAAAATTATGCATTTGGGTACCAACAATCTGTATGCATCATATGTCCTACCAGGGGCTATACTGGGAGAGTCACTTGTTGAACATAAACAAAATAATAGCATGCAATGTGAATCAGCTTCTTCAAAGGCCAGCAAGATATTGTCATGTATTAAGAGGCATGGACTCGTGGGACAGGGATATAATATTACCACTTTACAAAGGATTATATATATGGTGCACGCCGGGTGGGGGAACATGAAGTGGGCTCACAGGCTGAGACCGCTCCATAGAGCGAGTGTGTCGGCTGTGTGTTACAGCCGACACTTCCGGGTAACTAGTGGGATCCCGTTTGAGCGCGATCCCGCTTGTTTAACCCGTTAAATGTCGCTTTCAATAGAGATTGCGGCATTTAAATGACTAAAAACAGGGGGGGCGACCCCCTGTAACGTCCCAACGGCCCCCAGCGGCGAGATCGCAGGGAGCCGTTGGTTGGCACGGCTGCCTGGGGGCCTGATGAAGTCCCCTAGGTCCGCCATCTTTGTACTCCTATGAAGCTCTGCCTCCGGCAGGGCTTCATAGGAGGCTGTCAGAATCACAATATACTGCAATACATTAGCATTTCAGTATATCGTGCAAGCGATCTAACGATCGCTGGTTGAAGTCCCCTAGGGGGACTAATAAAAAAAAGTAAAAATGAGTTAAATAAAGTTTTTTTTGGTGTAAAAAAGAAAAAAAATATTAAAAGTTAAAAAAGAAAAACCTCTTTTCCCATTTCACCCCTAGAGCATAGTAAAAAATTAAATAAATAAACATAATTGGTATCGCCGCGTTTGTAAAAGTCTGAACTATTAGGCTATGTTCACACGGGGTATTTTGCCGAGTTTTTTGACGCGGAAACCGCGTCGCAAAACTCGGCAGAAACGGCCCGAGAACGCCTCCCATTGATTTCAATGGGAGGCGTCGGCGTCTTTTTCCCGCGAGCAGTAAAACTGCCTCGCGGGAAAAAGAAGCGACATGCCCTATCTTCGGGCGCTTCCGCCTCCGACCTCCCATTGACTTCAATGGGAGGCAGGAGAAAGCGTATTTCTCGCTGTTTTATGCCCGCGGCGCTCAATGGCCGCGGGCGAAAAACGGCGCGATAATTGCCGCGAAAATCGGCGTGCAGGGAGAGGAATATCTGCCTCAAAGTTCCAAACTGAATTTTGAGGCAGATATTCCTCCCCCAAAATACTCCGTGTGAACATAGCCTTACAATATATCATTATTTAACCCGCACGGTGAACGCCGTAAAAAAAATAATTGTAAACGCCAGAATCTCTATTTTTTGGTCACCTAATCTCCCACAAAAAATGAAATAAAAAGTGATAGAACCATCGCATGTAGACCAAAATGGTATTATTAAAAACTACAGCTCATCCCGCAAAAAATGGTTATGGTTCTCGGAATTTGGCGACACAAAATAAATTTTGTTTTTTACACTTAGGTTTTTACTTGTAAAAGTAGTAAAATATAGTAAAAACTACATATATTTGATATCGGCATAATCGTATTGACCCATAGAATAAAATTAATATGTTGTTTTAATTGCACAGTGAATTTCCGTAAAAACGGCGTGCAAAAAACCATGGTGGAATCGCTGTTTTTTCCTTTTCTAACCCTCAAATAATTTTTTGCCCGTTTCCTAGTACATTATATGGCAAAGTAAATGGTGCTACGAAAAACTACAACTCGTCCCGCAAAAATCAAGCCCCCATAGTACTATATCAACGGAAAAATAAAGGCGTTATGGCTTTTGGAACGTCGGGAGGAAAAAGCGAAAATGAAAATCTGATAAAGGGCTGCGGCGGGAAGGGTTTAAAAGAGGCATTGACTCGTGGGAGAGGGATATAATATTACCACTTTACAAAGCATTAGTGAAGCCTCATCTAGAATATGCAGTTCAGTTCTGGGCTCCAGTTCATAGATAGGATGTTTTACAGCTGACATCCGACTGTAACGGCGGGGACCGAAATTAGCTTTGATTCCTGCCATTAACCCCTTAAGTGCAGCGCTCAAACGCGAGTGCTGCACTTAAGGTGTTTGCAGCTCATCGGAACCACAGCAATGAATTGCCGGGGTTCCGGTGGCTGCAATGGCAACCGCAGGCCTAATACTGGCCTCCCAGTCTGCCTAGCACGGAAACCGGTCAAGATCCGCACGGCGGCGGAGCCTGATCGGCTTCCGTAGCCGCTAGCAAGATGGCGCCGGCTCAGGATCTGATCCGGCATCATCAGCGGTGGAAGTCAGCTGTATGTTACAGCTGACATACACCTGTTACGGCAGGAACCGGAGCTAGCTCCGATCCCTGCCATTAACCCCTTCGATGCAGCAATCAAAAGTAATTGCTGCATCGTAGCGGTTACTAGCAGATCGCCAGCCCTGACAGGCAATTAGGACTAGCGACTGCTGCTATGGCAACAGGAGACACAATGGTCTCCTGCTCTGCCATTATGGAAGCCGATTTGGCCCCGCCGGGAGACGAAGCCTAATCGGCTTGCTGTCAGTGAATAACTGACAGATCTAATATATTGCACTACGTAGGTAGTGCAATGTATTAGAAAAAAAAGAAATCTAACAGCTGGACCTTCAAGTCCCCTAGTAGGACTTGAGAAAAAGTGTAAAAAAAAGTATGAAAAAGTGTAAAAAAAAAAGGGAAAAAAATAAAAGTTTGAAAACAATAAAAGTTTCAAGTAATAAAATAAAACACAATCCCCCTTTTACTATTATCAAGTCCTTTATTATTGAGAAAAAATAATAAACCATACGTATTTGGTATCGCCGCGACCGTAACGAACTGAGGTATCAAAATATAATATTATTTATTGCACGCAGTGAACAACATAAAAAAAAACAACTTAAAAACGATACCAGAGTTTCTGTTTTTTGGTCACTTTGCCCTATAAATATAGGAATAAAAAGTGATCAAAATGTCGCACGTATTCCAAAAATGGTACCTATAAAAACTATAGCTCGTCTCGCAAAAAACAAACCCTCATACAGCTGCGTCAACAAAAAAAATAAAAAGTTATGGTTCTCACAAGTTGGTGACAGAAAAAATACATTATTTTTACAAAAGTAGATTTATTGTGCAAAAAGTTGTAAAAAACATAAAAAAGTGCTATAAAATAGGTATCGCCGGAATCTTACTAACCCGCAGAATAAAGTTACCAGGTAATTTATAACGCATGGTGAACGCTGTATAAAAAAAAACGAAATAAAACTATGCCCGAATTGCGGTTTTTTGTTTACCTGGCCTCCCAAAAAATAGCATAAAAGTGATCAAAAAGTTGCATGTACCCCAAAATGGTACCAATAATAACTACAGCTCGTCCCACAAAAAAAAGCCCTCACACCACTACGCCTATGAAAAAATAAAATTAGTTATGGCTCCAATAAGTAAGGAAATAAAAAATATGCAGTTGTGCCCGAGGGGAACATTTCTTCTGTTGAAGAGGCGATTCATCAAGGACCTAAAATTAGGGAACCAGGAAAGGGAGGGCCCAAACATATCCGCTGGAAGCGACGTTGCCCGCATTATACCAGGACAACACTTTCCCAGCAAAATTCCCCAAACTGCAAAGGTGCGGAGTATGGACCAAAAGGGGGATAAGAAAGGATGCCATATATCAGTGCAAAACCGGCCTGTGCAGAAAGGATTGCTTCACAGCGTAACACACATCTATGGATCATTTTATTGTTTTTTTTTACCCCATTATTATACCACCTGACTATGCCCCTGATGTACTCTACCCAGCTTACATGTACCCCCACATTATAAACGGAAACACCAGCAATACTCAAACAAAACTACTACCAAGCAAAATCCGCTCTCCAAAAGCCAAATGGCGTTCCCTACCATCTGAACCCTACAGCGTGCCCAAACACCATTTTCCTTCCACATATATGACATAGTCATACCCGGGAGAACTCTTTTAACAATTTTTGGGATGTGTGTCTCCAGTGTCATAAGCTGGGCATGACATATTTGCCACTGAAATGGCATATCTAGGGAAAAATACACATTTTTAATTTGCACCATCTGCAGCACATTCATATATGGAAAAGACCTGTGGGGTGAAATGCTCAGTACACCCCTTAACAAATGCCTTGAGTGGTGTAGTTTCCAAATGGGGTCACTTCTCAGGGGTTTCTTTTTATTATTTCACATCAGAGCCTCTGCAATTGTGAACCAATACTTTGTAAATCGCCAAATTAGGCCTCAATTTCGCATGGTAATCTTTCACTCCTGAGCCTGCTCGAATGTCCAGGTAAAAGATTAGGGTCACATGTAGGGTGTTTCTAAAACTGGAAAACACCGCATAATAATTAGAGGGCTGTATTGTTATGGTGGCAAGAGCTGGGCACCACATATTGACATGTCTATGGAAAAAAATTCCATTTTCACTCTGCAACATCGAGTGCACACTAATTTCTAAAAAACACCTGCAGAGTTAACATGCTCACTACACCACTAGGTAAATGCATTGAGGGGTGTAGTTTCCAAAATGGGGTCACTTCTGGGGGGTTTCCACTGTTTTGGTCCCATAGGCGCCCAGAAACCAATCCAGCAAAATCTGCACTCCAAATGGCGCTCCTTCCCTTCTCAGCCCTGCCTTGTGCCCAAACAGCAGTTTATGACCACATATGGGGTGTTGCCATGCTCGGGAGAAATTGCTTTACAAATGTTGGGCTCTTTTTTTTTCCTTTATTTGTTGAGAAAATGAAAAATTTTGCGCTAAAGCTACGTCTTATTGAAGAAAAAGGATTGTTTTAATTTTCACTGCACAATTCTAATAAATTCTATGAAACATCTATGGGGTCTAAATGCTTACTACACCCCTAGATAAATTCCTCAAGGGGTGTCGTTTCCTAAATGGAATCACTTTTTGGGCATTTTCATTGTTTTGTCCCCTCAGGGGCTTTGCAAATGTGACATGGCCTCCGCAAACCATTCCTGCTAAAGGTGATCTCCAAAAGCCAAATAGCGCTCTTTCCCTTCTAAGCCCGCCGTGTGTCCAAACAGCCGTTTATGACCACATGTGGGGTATTGTTTTACTCGGGAGAAATTGCTTTACAAATTTGGAACTGCTTTTTCTCCTTCAGTCCTTGTGGAAATGAGAAAAAAAAAATGCTAAACGTACATTTTCTTTGAAAAAATGTAGATATTAATTTTAACGGCCTACTTCCAATAATTTCTGTACAAAACATGTGCCGTCAAAATGCTCACACCTCTAGATCATTTCCTTGAGGTGTGTAGTTTCCCAAATGGGGTCACTTTTGGGGGATTTCCACTGTTTGGCACCGCAAGAGCCCTTCAAACCTGACATGGTGCCTAAAATATATTGTAATAAAAATAAGGCCCCACAATCCACTAGGTGCTCCTTTGCTTCTGAGGCCGGTGCTTCAGTCCAGTAGCACGCTAGGGCCACATGTGGGATATTTCCTAAAACTGCAGAACCTGGGAAATAAATATGGAGTTGCATTTCTCTGGTAAAACTTTTTGTGTTATAAAGAAAATTGGATTAAAAATAAATTTCTGCAAAAAAATATGAAATTTGTAACTTTCACCTCTACTTTGCTTTAAAAGTCAAAAGGGTTAAGAAATTTTCTAAATGCTGTTTTGAATACTTTGGGGGGTGAAGTTTTTAAAATGGGGTGACTTATTGGGGGTTTCTAATATATACGGCCCTCAAAGCCACTTCACAACTGAATTGACCCCTGTAAAAATAGCCTTTTTAAATTTTCTTGAAAATGTGAAAAATTGCTGCTAAAGTTCAAAGCCTTGTAACATCCTAGAAAAATAAAAGGATGTTCAAAAACGATGCCAGTCTAATGTAGACATATGGGGGATGTTAATTAGCAACAATTGTGTGTCTTATAACTGCCTGTTTTACAAGCAGATACATTTAAGTTGAGAAAAATGCACATTTTTGCTATTTTTCGCTAAATTTTGGTGTTTTTCACAATTAAATACTGAACATATCGAGCAAATTTTGCCAGTAACATAAAGTTCAATGTGTCACGAGAAAACAATCTCAGAATCGCTTGGATAGATAAAAGCATTCCGACGTTATTACCACATAAAGTGAAACATGCCAGATTTGAAAAATTAGGCTCTGTCAGGAAGGTCAAAAGTGGCTAAAGAGGGAAAGGGTTAAAAGAATTAAACAGATTTAGCCTTGAAAAAAGACGACTAACGTATATATAAATATATTAATGGCACATACAAAACATATGGTGAAATCCTGTTCCATGTAAAACCCCCTCAAAAAACAATGGGGCACTCCCTCCATCTGGAGAAAAAAAGGTTCAATCTGCAGAGGCGAAAAGCCTTCTTTACTGTGAGAACTGTGAATCTATGGAATAGTCTTCTGCAGGAGCTGGTCACAGCAGGGACAGTAGATGGCTTTAAAAAAGGCTTAGATAATTTCCTAGAACAAAAAAATATTAGCTCATATGTAAATGTGTAGAAAATTTTCCCTTCCCTTTTCCCATCTCTTGGTTGAACTTGACAGACATGTGTCTTTTTTCAACCGTATCAAATAAATGTAAAATAATTGGTATCGTCGCGTCCATAAAGCCTGAACAATTACAATATAACATTATTTAACAAGCACGGTTAACGCCGTAAAAAAAAAAACAAGTGAAACGCCAGAATCGCTGTTTTTTGGTTACCTAGTCTCCCAAAAAAACTAATAAAAAGTGACCAGAAACTTGCATGTACCACAAAGTGGTACTATTAAAAACTACAGCTCGTCCCGCAAAAAATAATCCCTCATACCGCGCAATAGATGGAAAAACAAAAAAAGTATGTCTCTCAGAATTTGACACAAAATAAATAAAAAAAAATTTCAATTGGTTTTTCCTTGTAAAAGTAGTAAAATAAATAAAAAAAAACTATATAAATTTGGTATCGTAGTAATTGTACTGAGCCGCTGAATAAAGTTAATATTTCGTTTTAATTGCATGTGAAAGACGTAAAAACAAAACGTAAAAAACAATGGAGGAAGCGCTGTTTTTATTCATTTTCCGCCCCACATGTATTCTTTTCCCATTTCCTAGTACATTATATGGTACAATAAATTGTGCCATGCAAAACTACAACTCGCCGCACAAAAATCAAGCCCTCATAGGACTATATCGAAGTAAAAATAAAAAAGTTATGGCTTTTGGAAGGTGGGGAGAGAAAAAAATGTGGGGGGGGGGGAGAAAATCAGAAAAATGGCTGCGGCGTGAAGAGGTTAAATCTGATGTCAGACTAAATGAATAAAACACTAAATCTTTTCCCATAAAACTATACATCAATCTGCTCAGCTTTGCCTGCTCCATAGCATGTCGCCTGCTTGTTGCACGTGTCAGTTTAACCCCTTTAGGACGCAGCCTGTTTTGGCCTTGTGGCACAGCCGATTTTTTTTTCAAATCTGACATGCGTCACTTTATGTGGTAATAACTTGGGAATGCTTTTACCTATCCAAGCAAATCTGAGATTTGTGACATAATGTACTTTATGTTAGTGGAAAAATTTGGTCGATAAATTAAATATTTATTAGCGAAAAACACCAAAATTCTGCTTGTAAAACAGATAGAAATACCACACAAAATAGTCACTAGATAACATTTTCCCATATGTCTTCTTTATGTTTGCATCGTTTTTTGAACATCCTTTTATTTTTCTAGGACGTTACAAGGCTTAGAACTTTAGCAGCAATTTCTCACATTTTCAAGAAAATCTCAAAAGGCTATTTTTACAGGTACCAGTTTATTTCTGAAGTGGTTTTGAGGGCCTTATATTTTAGAATCCCCCAATAAAATCACCCCATTTTAAAATCTGAACCCCTCAAAGTATTCAAAACAGCATTCAGAAAGTTTATTAACCCTTTAGGCGTTTCACAAGCAATAAAGCAATGTAGAGGGGAAATTGACAAATTTCATAATTTTTTTTTTTGCCAAAATGCATTTGTAATAATTTTTTTTCTGTAACACAGAAGGTTTTACCAGAGAAACACAATCAATATTTATTGCCCAGATTCTACAGTTTTTAGAAATGTCCCACATGTGGCCCTAGTGTTTTGCAAAAGAGCACCTACAGGATTTTGGGGCCTGCTTTTTTTTAGATTATATTTTAGGCACCATGTCAGGTTTGAAGAGGTTTTGTGGTGCCAAAACAGTGGAAACTACCCAAAAGTGACCCAATTTTGGAAACTACACCCCTCAAGGATTTTATCTAGGGGTATAGTTAGCATTTTGACCCCACAGGTATTTTGATATATTTATTGCAGTAAGTCCGTGAAAATGAAAATTTACTTTTTTCTGAAAAAACATAGAAATCTGTAATATTTACATTGAATTAAGAAAAAAATACACCCCAACATTTGTAAAGTATCTTCTCCCGATTACGGAAATACCCCATATGTGGTAATAAACAGCTGTTTGGACCCACAGCAGGGCTCAGAAGCAAAAGGAGCGCCATTTGGATTTTGGAGCGCAGATTTTGCTGGATTGCTTTTCAGTGCCATGTCGCGTTTGCAATGCACTGGAGGGACCATAACAGTGGAATCTCCCTAAAAGTGACCCGATTTGGGAAACTGCACCCCTCAAGGAATTTTTCTAGGGGTATAAGTTAGCATTTTGACCCCACAGGTTTTTTGCAGTTATTAAAATTAATATCAACATTTTTGTCCACTAAAATGTTGCATTTTTTTATTTTCACAAGGGAAAAGGAGAAAAAGCACCCCAACATTTTTATTTTATTTTTGTCAACAGCACCACAGACTCCCAGACACTCCCCCACACTGGCACCAGCGAGGCCCCAAGCCATGCAACCTCCACGATCCCATGAGAGCAGGCACACCCAGCCCAGAATGACCACAGACAGCCCTCATCCCAGTCCGCCATCCCCCTCCAATCGATCCCGGAACAAATTCCAAACAGCAAAATCTAAAGTCAAGTGCACCACGGACTCCCAGACAGTTCCCCACACCAGCAATCTCCAAGCCGTGAACTTCTGCGATCTGACGAGAGCAGGAACAATCAGCCCAGAATGGCAACCGACACCCCAACATTTTTAACGCAAATTTTTTCCCAAATATGACAATACCCCACATGTGGTAAGAATAGTTTTTTTTATTAGAAATTAATTAACCTTTGCAGGACTGATCCTTTTTTGTTATTCCATTTTAGTGTTTCACTCCACGCCTTCCAAACGCCATAACTTTTTTATTTTTCCATCAATAGAGTAGTGTGAGTGCTTATTTTTTTGAGGAAGAGTTGTATTTTCTATTGACACAATTTAAAGTACCATATAATGTACTGGGAAACAGAAAATAAAATTCTTTGTGGGGTGAAATTGGAAAAACACTGCGATTCCTCCATTGTTTTTTGAGTTTTGTTTTTACTGCTTTCACCGTGCGGTAAAAAAAGACAACTTAACTTTATTCTGTGGGTCAATAAGATTACGGGGATACCAAATGTATATAGTTTTTTTAATATATTTTTTACAAAGAAAAAAACTATTATATCAAAACATTCTGGGAACCGTAACTTTTTTATTTTTTGGTCGATTGAGCGGTGTTAGGGCTTATTTTTGGCAGGACGAGCTGTAGTTTTTATTGGTACCATTTTTTGGCACATACATCTTTTTGATCACTTTTTATTACATTTTATTTAGAGCTAAGGTGACCAAAAAACAGTGATTTTGGCATTTTAAATTCTTTATTTCTTATGGCGTTCATTATGCGCTATAAATAACAGTTCTACTTTATTCTGCGGGTCGGTATGATTACGGCGATACCATATATATATATCGTTGTTTTGTCTTTTGCACAATAAAATCACTTGTTTGTAAAATAATTTATTTTCTGTCTCACCATATTCTGAGAGCCATAACTTTTTTATTTTTCAGTCAAAAAATCTGTATAAGGACTTGTTTTTTTGAAGGACGGGTTGTAGTTTTTATTGGTACTATTCTGGGGTACATGCGACATTTTTCGATCACTTTTTATTCTATATTTTGGGAAGGGTGGTGACTAAAAATTTGTGATTCTGGCATTATTTTTAATTTCTTTTTTTTCGGTGTTCACCGTTCGGGAAAAATAACATTATAGTTTTATCGTTTTGGTCGTTGTGAACATGGTGATACCAAATATGTGTACTGTTTAACGGTTTCATTTTTTTTCCTATAAAAGACTTATTATAGGAAAAAAACTTATTTTTACACTTTTGTAAAACATTTTTATTTTTTTTACCTGCAGATCTGATCGCTGCTAGAATACCTAGAATACCTAGTAGTGTAATGTATTCCAACTGTCAGTGTGACATCACAGTCACTCTGATAGTAAGTCGACGAGGACCAGCCAGAGGCTGGTCCTCATAGGCTTCCATACATGGCAGACCCAGAGGCCGTTGTCTGGCCTCCGAATACCATCACCAGCATCGGCAACCCCCACAATTGCATGGGGGCTGCTGATGTGCTACAAACCCCCTAAATGCGGCGATCCCAATCGATCGCCGAATTTAAGGGGTTAATTGCCGAAATCAGCGGCGATGAGCCGCTGATCGTCAACAGTGGAATGTCAGCTGTCGTGGACAGCTGACCTCCCAGTTCCCGATGCACACTGTCACCGACACGGTCACCGACAGCGTGCATCGCGAACGACAGTGACTTCCTGTCACTCTGACAGGAAGCCTATCAGGAGGTTGGTCATTATCTGTGTTACATCGGGGCGTTTTTACTACTTTTACTAGCTGGGCGTTCTGACGAGAAGTATCATCCACTTCTCTTCAGAACGCCCAGCTTCTGGCAGTGCAGACACACAGCGTGTTCTCGAGAGATCACGCTGTGACGTCACTCACAGGTCCTGCATCGTGTCGGACGAGCGAGGACACATCGGCACCAGAGGCTACAGTTGATTCTGCAGCAGCATCGGCGTTTGCAGGTAAGTCGATGTAGCTACTTACCTGCAAACGCTGATGCTGCTGCAGAATCAACTGTAGCCTCTGGTGCCGATGTGGCCGACACGATGCAGGACCTGGGGCTGGAAGTGAGTGACATCACAGCGTGATCTCTCGAGAACATGGCTGTGTCTGCACTGCCAGAAGCTGGGAGTTCTGAAGAGAAGTGGATGATACTTCTCGTCAGAACGCCCAGCTAGTAAAAGTAGTAAAAACGCCCCGATGTACGCACATAATACACGCCCACTTGGACTTTTACTTTAAACACGCCCACTTGGACTTTTGCAAGCCTCATTTGCATAAATACAAAAATGGTCATAACTTGGCCAAAAATGCTCGTTTTTTAAAAATAAAAACGTTACTGTAATCTACATTGCAGCGCCTATCTGCTGCAATAGCAGATAGGGGTTGCAAAATCTGGTGACAGAGCCTCTAAGTATGTAGCATGTGGCAAATCTCAGACCTAAATACAGCCCTGTTTATGCCATATCACACTATTTCATTAATAGTGTGGACCACAAAGTCTAGTAAAACTATTCTTATTTACTGGCATAGTGCAGACATTTGAAATCTGAGAAAGAAAACAAATAACTGAACTGGTAGAAGACAAAGTGATTCACTATACATGTTAGAACATAATATCAATTTAGTGGTATCTATAGATGTATCAGAGCTGGATTTGGCATCTGGTTTATTTTGCGCACCAAGATTATTTACGGAGTCAAGACAACGTCATAGGTTTACCTCCAATGCTATGGACAATCACTGATAAAACAGTGATATGATGAAGAGATATGGCAAACCACTATCTCACCTCTGCTGCATCATACAATTAATCTGATGTTTAAAACAGCTAGACATACGCTAGGCGTGGTGAAGTTCAATTTGGTCAATAACAGACAGATTATAAATAGAAATGTATTTTAAATTTCAAGTTTCATTTTATTCATGTACCCAGAAATAAAACCTTGTCACAGTGCAATTAACTTCACATGAAAAAATGACAATAAAAGGACAATTACGCACATTTATTGACAACTACTAAAAAAAAGGTTATTAAATTCTGCATGCCGTTTATGTCCAATTATTACAAGCTGAATTTAATGTGGTGAGAAGTCAAGGAGAAAGACCGTGCCTTAGAGTCTGCTACTCACTTCAGTCATTATAGAGCTTTGTGTGCAGGGCTAGACTGCCATCTGCTGGACAATGGTAGATATTACATAACACTAACTGGAAATTATAGATTCACATGGCAAAGATCCAGGCTAGTAGGGAGTCTTAAGGCCAATGCTCACTGGAAAAAATGTTTGTAAGATACCTCTCTTCCAAAAGGTAGAAAACAGTCTCTCTAGTGTCACCTACATGGTGACTACCCTGTAAGTCAATGCCCATCCCTTTATAGATGCTTGAAACACGATTCTTGTAGACAGCACTGTCTCAGAACTGTTGCTCCTCATCAGCACAGAGTAAGGTTCTAGTTGGCTGAATGAGATTCTTTTGACGCAGCACTTGGAAGGTACTGATTCTCCTTTCAAAGATCCTTCTGGAGAAGAGCTATTTTGCATATTTCATTCTGAAAAAACACTTTTTGTTGTTTGGTTAAAGGGACCTAAAATGGCAATTAAACCAACAATTTCTTTATACTTAATACTGCAAACACAATGGGTTTTTCTGTGTGTCACTCACATACACGAATTATGGAAATATCTAATATCGGATATTAGAGAAAGAACCCAACAGAATAAGGGTATGTTCACACGGCAGCGTCCGTTACGGCTGAAATTACAGGGCTGTTTTCAGGAGAAAACAGCCCCGAAATTTCAGCCGTAATGGCATGTTGAAGCGCTTTTTGCTGCGTCCATTACGGACGTTAAATGGAGCTGGTTTTCCGTGGAGTCCATGGAAAACGGCTACATTTACGTCTGAAGAAGTGACAGGCACTTCTTTGACGCGGGCGTCTTTTTTACGCCCTGCCTTTTGACAGCGGGGTGTAAAAAAAATGACCGTCTGCACAGAATATCGTAAGACCCATTCTAATGAATGGGCAGATGTTTGCCGACGCTATCGAGCCGCATTTTCGGACGTAAATCGAGGCAAAAACGCCCGAATTACGTCCGTAAATAGGCCGTGTGAACCCTCAGGCCCAGTTCACACTGTTTTTGGTGCGGATTTTGAGGAAGAGGCATGTTTTCTTTTCCCGGGCTGGAGCGGTTTATGTTAGTTTGCAATGGATTTTGGCTAGTTTTTTGAGTTTGCTAAATTAAAAAAAATTAAAAAAAAGACTAGGAAAAAAAAACACGTGTCAAAAAATACCTCTAACAAAACACTGTGTGCACATTCCATTAAAAGTATTTCATAAGGCAAAATTAACACCATGTCTGTGGTGCACCACTGGCATATACACATACACCTGTAAAATCTCCAGAAGTATGCACTGATGTGCAGGGTCCCCTGCAGCCCTAACTGTATTGAAGAGCGCAGTGCGCACAAAAAAAACATAACAAAAATGTACGCCACACAGTAAAAGCAGACAGTTGCAAATTTCCGGCCATACATACAGCAGGATCGCTGAATGTAGACCGTGAACGTGGTGTGAATTTAGTTTCATTGATGTGGATACCCTCCCAAGTCTGGCTATTGTATTTTTTTTCTATTTGGACGATGTTAACTTGGAAAAAATAATTAATTAATTAATTCATAGTACAGTAAAATTTCTTTAATCCAGCATCTGCTAATCTGGCACTTGTTTCTACCACAGAATTTATTTCATGCCGAATTTCAAAATACCTGAAACAAAAACCTGAGCTAGGATGATCAACTAGAAAGTTCCTCTGATTAAAAAACTATTTCTATTTTTCACTATCATCCTGGGGGTTCTCTACATTTACAGGATAAAATCCAGAACATCTATAATCTGGCACATATCCGTTCCATTTGTTGTGGGATTAAAGTAATTTTACAGTAGTTAGTATCGAAGATTTGATGCATCGTGCACCTCTATTCCAGTTTCGACACCGTACACCCTCAAAGGGTTCAATACCGTTATTTAATGTATTTCGATACTAAACTGTGCAACCGGACAGCTTAGCATTGTAACACATGAATGTATGAGTGCGGGGCTGCGGTTGTGTAATACAGCCATTGCCGCGCTCCTGAGTCCTGACAAGTGTGCGCACGGTCAGCATGATGTGATGCGACCAGCACTGCATTAATGAGCGGCGGCACTGAAGACCAACCATGGCGGGCGCACTGCAAAACACCTCCATGTTCTTTCTTCAGTGCCTGCGCCGCCGCTCATTAGTGCAGCGCCGGCCGCATCACATCATGGTGACCGCATGCACTTGTTGTCAGGAGCGGGGCAATGGCTGTATTACACAGCTGCAGTCCCGCTCTAACGGCGGAGATCAGAGAAACCTCTCATCTCCGCTGCTATTCCCCTGAATGCTTCGATCATAGCTGACCGCACCATTCAAGGGGTAAATGAGAATCCCTGTGACGCGATCGAGGGACATACTATATATAGACAGACAGCGCAAGGTCCATTGAATGACCCCAGGGTTGTCTGACTATATTTCCTGTTAGGGCATACTGAGGTATGTCCTAACAACTGCCTGTCTACTATCAGTACACAGGCTAATGTACTGGCATATAGATATAATAAAGTACTGTTAGGCTGGGTTCATACACACTATTTACGGACGTAATTCGGGCGTTATAGCCCCAAATTACGTCCGAAAATGCGGCTCAAAAGCGTCAGCAAACATCTGCCCATTCATTTGAATGGGTCTTACGATGTTCTGTGCCGACGGTCATTTTTTTTACGTGCCGCTGTCAAAAGGCGGCGCGTAAAAAAGAGGCCCACGTCAAAGAAGTGCATGTCACTTCTTCAGATGTAAATGGAGCCGTTTTCCATGGAAAAACAGCTCCAATTAAGTCCGTAATGGACACAGCGAAAGACGCCTGCACATGCCATTACGGCTGAAATTACGGGGCTATTTTCTCCTGAAAACAGCTCCGTAATTTCAGCCGTAACAGACGCTGCCATGTGAACATACCCTTAAATAAAAAAAACACAATTTTTTTTTACAATAAACATTAAAAGAAGTCTCAATACATAAAATATACACATATTCGGTATAGTTATGACCGTAATAAATTTATGGCGTAATTTATGATGTTTATGCAGTTATAAAATAAAAACTGCTTTCTTTTACTTATTAATGTGAGGCACGTGGTATTATGAATTTAACCTCCATGTGCCTCACATTAATAGTAATTAACCCTATCATGTACCTCACACATTAACCCAATGTTGTCCCTTATGACTGAGGAACATGATGGGGTTAATTCCTATTAATGTGAGGCACATGGAGGTTCAACATTCATCACACCTCGTGTCTCACATCAGAAAATGGAAGAACTTTTTTTTTGTTATTATTGATGGCAAAAGTATCGTTTTGGTATCAAGTATCGCAATACTTGATACGTAGTATCGGTATCGAAGTCCTAATTCTGGTATCGTGACAAGCCTAGTTTGTAATATAGATGTGATCACAGGTGCCCTACTCTTCACAGAAATTTATGACAAGTAGATTGATATTACCTTTAACTGACAGTGTACAGTTGTACAGGCACACTCCCTTACCTCCTCCTGAGTACTTGTGCTGGATCCAACTTGCGGGCTGCAGGAACAGATATGTGGCCTTGGTTCTTCATGGGGACCCTTGATCATTCTTGAGTGAGCCAGGCTACCAGAATGAGAACATCCATCTTCTGAGGAGAAGTTCTCTAAATCCAGCTCTGTGCATTCAACAGGTGCATGAGACCAATGCTGCTTCTCTGATGCACAGGAATGAGTTTGTGTTGAAAGTGACCCTACTACACTCTGGTTGGGCTCAGAAGAAGGTACACACCCACGGAAGCAGTCACTGCAACCTGAGTTTCGGATCAACGGCTGAGTCTCTGATACACTACGGGAATAATGCAGTTTCGCATGTGGAGGAGGAACGGCACAGAGCTCCACAGATGGCGGCAGAGAACATAACGCAGTGGAAACCGTGCAGGAATTTGAGGTAACTCTCTTTGAAGTCACATGTACTTCCTCCAGTGGCCCTGCTATTGAACAAATTCAAGAGTAAAATTTTTTTCAGTTTTTTGCTTTCCATTTTGTCTCAAACACTACTATTATATGAACACATTATTACTCTGAATGCTGAAATTATTTCATAAGCTTTTAACTCAATTTCATGTTCTTCATGAGGTTAATACATTCTTAAAAGGAACTGTCCACTTTTTATATTCAGTTTTCATTAGAGGGATGATCACAGGCTATCTGCTACTGGAAACCCCAGCGACCAACTGTAATCTGCAGGGGTACTCAGCAGCAAGTGTTCAATTTTGCTCTATCATCACCAAAGGAGTAATGTAGCATTAGATGGTACCTTTTGAAGTCACTGGATGGACATGCTGTGTCCTCTAGAGACACTCTTTGTAGCTATTGCCTGCTACGGCTATTTGATGTAAGTGTCAAACAAGTGATCTCCTTCAATTAACTCAGAATGCACTAATAGTATTTTGGAAAATATGTTTTCTAAACCAGGCAACCGCTTTAAAGTGTAACTAAACTTTAAAATTTTTTGACATTTCATAGTGACATGGCAGAAGATTGATCGGTGGGGTTCTGAGCACTAAGACCCCCACCGATCGCTAAAACTAAGCGGCAGAAACACTCGGGTGAGCACTGTGCTGCTTAGTTTCTGATCGGCTTTCCTCGGAGCAGTGTATGAGCTCAATAGGAAGTCCATGAGTCTGTACACCGTTCACTTGGCTTTCCGGAAAAAGTCGATCAGGGACGAAGCGGCACAGCTTTCAACCAAGCGCTTCTGCAGCTTCATTTTAGTAATCGGTGGAGGTCTCAGTGCTCAGAGCCCCATCGATCAAAACCTCTGACATGTCACTATGACATGTCAAAAGTTTTATAAAAAAGTTTGGTTACCCTTTCACTTTTTTTTTTAAGGTAGACCTAGAATGCAGGGGCAGACACAGACTGCTGAGGGCCTCTGTGCAAGAACAGTAGATGGCTCTCCAATATATCTTCATAAATCACCCCCTTTTGTCTCTCTAATTGTTGACCATAAAGTCAATTAGTTTAGGAATTTACAAGCAATCCAATAGACAGAGGAAAACTGCTTTCTGGCCCCCTTACCTGCTGGCACCAATAGTATTTCTGCCCCTGCACCCAGCCACGGTAGCCCTGTTAACAAATATTAGGACTGCTGCATTACCTACAGGTAAGGCCCCATGCACACGAACGTAAAAACGCCCGTAATCACGGGCCGTAATTACGGCCTGTGATTACGGGCCCATAGACTTCTATTGGCCACGGGTACCTCCCCGTATGCTTACGGGAAGGTGCCCGTGCCATTTAAAAATATAGAACATGTCCTATTTTAGGGCGTAATTATGGCACGGGCAGGCCCATAGAAGTCTATGGGGCTCCCGTAATTACGGGTGACTACGGGTTGCTAGGCGACGTCAGTAAATAGTCACTGTCCAGGGTGCTGAAAGAGTTAAACGATCGGCCGTAACTCTTTCAGCACCCTGGACAGAAACTACCGATCACAATATAGATCAACCTGTAAAAAAAAAAAAGACGTTCATACTTACCCAGAACTCCCTACTTCTTCCTCCAGTCCGGCCTCCCGGAATGACGTTTCAGCCCATGTGACTGCTGCAGCCAATCACAGGCCAATCACTGGCTGCAGCGGTCACATGGACTGCCGCGTCATCCAGGGAGGTCGGGCTGGATGTCAAGAGAGGGACGCGTCACCAAGGCAACGGCCGGGTATTAATTTATTTTACCTCGGAAAGGTATCCTGCACTGATAGAGAGAAGGGGCTGCCAACTAGTGCAGTGCAATTTTGCAGCGAAAACGTGCCAGTAAATACGGGTGGAATACTGGTGACACCGGACCCGTATTTACAGGCACGGATCGGTAAATACTGGTGCAATACGGGTCGAATATGTGTGACCAAGAACCCGTATAAATGCCAGTATTTACGGGAGGGAAAAAATACGTTTGTGTGCATGGGGCCTAAGGCAGTGAACCAAGTTTAATCTCCAGCTATAAAACCTGGGAACTATAAAGGGGTTGTATGAGACTTTAAAAAAGGGTCTGCCTTTTTTTCCAAAAACTGCGCCACTTTTGTCAGTAGGCTGTGTCCAGTATTGCGGCACTGCCCCATTCACCATGGACAAAAGTTGCACTATTTCTGGATAAAATGACCAAATCTCAGTCAATTTTTTTTGCATTTATATTTTTATTATGACGAAGTTACATTTTTGACACCAGTGATGCATACACTACACATACTATATCTAGCTTTCAACATAATCTCATTTTCTATTAAAGCGCTTGTCTTAGCTGTAAACCAAGGAGTCAAAAGATTTACCCTGCTAACATTGCTGTTTTCTGTCATATAAAAGCTGCACACCCATGAACAGCAATTTCCACCTGCTACACACTTTCCAATATCATAACTGGTCATGAACAAAATGCCATATTGTGCCTTTCACCCTTAAAAAAAACAATTATAAATTTGCCCATTTTTTTTCATCCACTCAACATTCGCCAATGTTAAACTGGTTGGATCAACGACACAAGGCCGATTTTAAGATGTTTCTGACATCTAGTAACAAAATAAACTACATATTGAAATATTGCATGGGCGAATATACATTTGTCACTTTGTCCATTGCTGCCTTTCTCCAGTTTATCACTGTCATAGATAGAAATCATAAATGCGTGCACTGTACAATATACCATATTTTTCGGACTATAGGACACACTGAACCATAAAACGCGCAAAAGCATAAAAAAGGAGAAAAAAGGTTTTGCCTTTGAATATTGCCCAGGAAATGTACAGTTATACAATAGGGTACCACAGTGCCCCAATACAATGCCAGCCACAGTGACCCATTACAATGCCAGCCACAGTGCCCCAATACAATGGCAGCCACAGTGCCCCAATACACTGGCAGGAAGTGCTCTAATGCCAGCCACAGTGCCTCAATACAATGCCAGCCACAGTGCCCCATAGCAATACCAGCTAGTGCTCCAATGCCAGCCACAGTGCCCCCAATACAATGCCAACCACAGTGCTCCAACGCCATTCACAGTGCCTCAATACAATGTCAGCCACAGAAATACAAGATATTAACAGTTTTGGTGCTCTCACCCTCCCCTGAACTCACCAGACGTCAGAGGTGTGGAGAGACAGAGGTTAATAGTGATGAATCTGCTGCTCCATCATAGGAGGGGGCGTGGCTAGAAGGTCCTTGCAGATCAGTACCTGCACAGATTTATTGTGCTGTGTGTCTGGGTTATCTGCTCACTGAACAGTGAGAATTCTGTGTGTAAAATGTGACTGCTCAGTGAACAGATAACTCAGATTTTTTACACACAGCGCAGGACATGCTGCTTCCATTACACTGCACTGCAAGGATCTTTGAAGCCTGGGGCTCCATGTCCTGCTTTTTCATACACTGACAGCAGTCTGCCTTCAGGCTATAGGACACAGAAGATTACAACAAAGTTTCTAGGAAGAAAAAAAAAGCGTCCTATAGTCCAAAAAACACGGGTACATAAATAAAGTGAAGCCTTACCTTGCACTTGTCCAGAAATATCCGTAGATCCAAAACAGTATGGCGGAATTTGCTGTTCCTCATGGGGGCTGTGTGCAGACTCCCTTCGTTCTCCCTCTAACCTACCTATCTGTTCTGCAAAATCCTGAGACCTTCGGAGAGCTGTAAAATAATAAAATGACAAGTTTGACAGGTTTACAATAATTTAATACAGAAAATAATACAAAAAATGTAGTTGCAAACCGCACAACACAGAAATTAGTCTAAAAAAATATGGACCACAATTCTGAGAAACATTATTGCATTTCCTCCATATGTAGAGTGCAATGCCATGTGGCTGTCAGGGTGATGATGTCCAAATGTCTATAGGCAGGAAAGCGCAAGGGGTGAGTTCAGTGGCGTAACTACCGCCGTAGCAGCAGTAGCGGCTGCTACGGGGCCCGCGGCATGAGGGGGCCCGTGTCGCTCGCCGGCACGGGCCCCCACCATGGCCGGAGGCTCCGCTAGCAGCCGCTATGGCTGCTACAGAGCGACGCCACTGAACAGTACGGCAGAGCAGGGAGGTATCTCCCCGCTCTGCCATTAAACAAAAGACATGTATCCCCTATCTACAGGATAGGGGATACATGTGTGATCGCTGGCAGCGATAAGGACAACGGGGGACCGAAAGTCCCCTGAAGTTCTCCATCACAAACCTCGGACTTCCGGGGTCTGTGTCGGCAGCTCCGGAGAAATGAATGGAGCGCCGGTCCCGCTTGTGCGCATGCGTGACCAGCGCTCCTTTAATTTTTAGTGAGCTGCGCAGACGCCGGAAGTCAGAGGTTAGTCATGGAGAACTTGGGGGACTTTCAGTCTCCCTATCAATGCCAGCGGTCACACATGTATCCCCTATACACATGTATTTTATTAGGACACACTGTAGGTCGCATTTTTTTGGGAGGGGGGACGCTGTTTGGCGTTCCCTACAGGGGGGGGCTGTATGGCGTTCCCTACAAGGGGGGGACCGCTGTATGGCGTTCCCTAAAGGGGGGGACGCTGTATGGCGTTCCCTACAGGGGGGGATGCTGTATGGCGTTCCCTACAGGGGGGGACGCTGTATGTCGTTCCCTACAGGGGGGGGGACGCTGTATGGCGTTCCCTACAGGGGGACGACGCTGTATGGCGTTCCCTACAGGGGGGGGACGCTGTATGGCGTTCCCTACAGGAATGGGGGACGCTGTATGGCGTTCCCTACAGGGGGGGCTGTATGGCGTTCCCTACAGGGGGGGCTGTATGGCGTTCCCTACAGAAGGGGGGCTGTATGGCATTCCCTACAGGGGGGGGCTGTATGGCATTCCCTACAGGGGGGCTGTATGGCATTCCCTACACGGGGGGGCTGTATGGTGTTCCCTACACGGGGGGGCTGTATGGCGTTCCCTACAGGCCCCCCCTGTAGGGAACGCCATACAGACTCCCTGTAGATAGCGCCATACAGTCCCCCTGTAGATAACGCCATACAGCCCCCCTGTAGATAGCGCCATGCAGTCCCCGTGTAGATAGCGCCATACAGCCCCCCTGTAGATAGCGCCATACAGCCCCCCCCTGTAGATAGTGCCATACAGCCCCCCCTGTAGGGAACGCCATACAGCCCCCCCTGTAGGGAACGCCATACAGCCCCCCCTGTAGGGAACGCCATACAGCCCCTCTGTAGGGAACGCCATACAGTCCCCCCTGTAGGGAACGCCATACAGTCCCTCCCTGTAGGGAACGCCATACACCTCCCCCTGTAGGGAACGCCATACACCCCCCCTGTAGGGAACACCATACACCCCCCCCTGTAGGGAACGCCATACACCCCCCCTGTAGGGAACGCCATACAGTCCCCCGTAGATAACATCATACAACCCCCCGTAGATAACGCCATACAGCCCCCTCTGTAGATAGCGCCATACAGCCCCCTCTGTAGATATCTACAAAGGGGGCTATATGGCGTTATCTACAGGGGGTATGTATGGCATTATCAAAAGGGGGGGTTTGTAAAAAAGGCACTATCTACAAGGGGGGGGGGGGTTGTGTGACACCTGGGGGAGGGGGGGCCCAGTCAAAAGTTTGCTATGGGGCCCAGTCTTTCCTAGTTACGCCCCTGGGTGAGTTATTCTGTGCTGCTGTACCCTCAATATTCTTAAAGATGTAAAGAAATTCCAATTGTCCTAACTGAACAGTAAGGGTATGTGCACACGAGGGCATTACGTCCGTAATTGACGGACGTATTTCGGCCGCAAGTACCGGACCGAACACAGTGCAGGGAGCCGGGCTCCTAGCATCATACTTATGTACGACGCTAGGTGTCCCTGCCTCGCTGCCGGACAACTGTCCCGTACTGAAAACATAATTACAGTACGGGACAGTAGTTCCACGGAGAGGCAGGGACTCCTAGCGTCGTACATAAGTATGATGCTAGGAGCCCGGCTCCCTGCACTGTGTTCGGTCCGGTACTTGCGGCCGAAATACGTCCGTCAATTACGGACGTAATGCCCTCGTGTGCACATACCCTTAAAGTTACATTGCTGAATATGTTAAATATTTACAAGAGAAGACCTATTTAACTATATAGCTGATCAATCCCTTTATAAATTTGCATGCTAACAATATTACGGGAAAAATTTAAAATAGTTGTAAAAAAAATAAATAAATACATCCTTAAATTATCCAATACGGCTTTCCTTATTTTATTATGTGGTCACACAACCACCATAATAAGTTACAGTTCTAAGCATATCAAATATTTACTGTCATAATGATGTATGTCTAATAAACTTAATTTACATAGAAAATGTATGGTTTGTGAGGGGTATTGCTTAAGATGCTTTTTCCTTTGTTGCTTTTTTCTCTCTCTAAGACCTCTTTCACGTGGCAGTATTTCGGTCAGTGTTTTACATCAGTATTTAGAAGCCAAAGCCAGGAGCGAGTCAAAAACACGAAAGGGCCTGTTCGCATTAGCGTCGGGCTTCCGTTGATGGGTTCCATCAGACCTTTCAGTCAGGGGAACCCATCAACAGAAACCATGTCTCCGTTCCGTAAGGTTTCTGTTTTTTTAGCGGAAACAATAGCGCTACGCTATTGTTTACGCTAAATATAAACGGAAGCCAAACGTAAACCCTTTGCAACAGAAGTATTACCATTGAAATCAATGGTAATGCAAACGGAAGCTATGGTTTCTGTTTGCCTTTCCGTTAATGGGTTACCTGACGGAAGGGTCTGACGGAACATTGTTGCTGATGTGAACACACCCAAAGAGGTACAAATCTTTCCATTATACTTTTATGTTTGTGTTTCACTCCTGGCTTTGGCATTTAATCCCTTCCGACATCCGCCGTATATATATGGCGCTGTCGGGAAGTTCCCACAAACCGCAGTAGCATTACTCAGTAGCCCTGCCCGCAATATCACCGCCGGGTGTCAACTGTATATTACAGCTGACACCCTCCTCTAATGGCCAGGACCGGAGCTATTCTCCAATCTGGCTGATTGACCCCTCAGATGCTGTGCTCAATAGAGAGTGCAGCATCTAAAAAGGGTTTTTTACCCGACCGGCACCCCAGCGACTCAACGCTGGGTTGCTGTGGCAACCGAAGGCCAAATAATGGCCTCCGTGTGTGCCTTCTACGGAAGCCGATGAGGACCCGCTGGAGCGGATCCTCATCGGATTGTGGTCAGGAAATAACGGACAGCTCGAATACACTGCACTACGTATGTAGTGAAGTAGATTAGAATAGCGATCGGGGCTTCAGGTCTTTAAGTCCCCTAGTGGGACAAATAAAATAAAAAGTTCAAAAAGTTAATAAAAATGTTTGCAGTTAAAAAAAAAAAAAAAAGAACTGCCTTTTTTTCCCATAATAAGTATTTTATTATTGGAAAATAACGGAAAACATAAAAAAAAAACTATACGTAATTGGTATCGCCACGTTAGTAACGACCCAAGCTATTAAGTAATATATCCCACACAGTGAAGGCCCTAAAAATTTAATTAAACGTGATCAAAAGGTCACATTTACTCCAAAATAGTACCAATAAAAACGACGACCCGTTTCGCAAAAAAAAATAAAATCCCTAAAACAGCTATGTTCACGCAAAAATAAAATAATGGGTCTTATAATATGGCGACACAGAAAACAAATGATATATATTTTTTTTAAAGTGATTTTATTGTGCAAAAGCTGCAATACATGAAAAAAACGATGTCAATTTGGTATCGCTGTAATCGTATAGACTCGCAGAATGAAGTTAACATGTAATTTTTTGCGCGCGGTGAATGCCGAAAAAAAAACCCCAATAAAAAACTATTCCAGAATTGCATATTGGTTATTTTCTCTTCCAAAAATTTTAATAAATAGTGATCAAAAAGCCGTAGGTGTCCCAAAATGGTAACAATAAAATCTGCAGCTAAAAACAAAGCCTGCACACCGCTCCATCAACCAAAAAAAAAAGTTATGGCACTAGTAATGCGGTGATGAAAAAACATCCAGATGTTCAGGCTGGAGGGGAACATTCCTTCAGTTTCAGGGCCATAGTATTTAGGAACTAGGAAGGGAAGTGACATAAGACATTTGCTGGAAGCGAGGGCGCCCGTATTATACCAGGGAAAAACTTTCCCAGCAAAATTTCCCAAACTACAAAGGAGAAAAAATCCCCAAAATATGCAGTGTTACAAAAGGGGGATAAAAAAAAATACCGTTTATAAGTGCGACAATGGCCTGTGCATAACAGATTTCTTCACAGCATACCACACATATATGGATAATTGTATTATTTACCCCATTTTTATACCCTCTTATTATGTCCTGATGTAATCCGCACAGATTACATGTACCCCCACATTATAAACTGAAATACCAGTAATACTCAAACAAAATTACTACCAAGTCCATGCTCCAAATGGTGCTCCTTCACTTCTTAACCCTACAGTATGCCCAAACAGCAGTTTACATTCACAAGTAAAGCATTACCATACCCGGGAGAAACCGCTTAACAATTTATAGGGTAAGATTCTCCAGTGGCACAAGCTGAGCACAAGATATTGTGTGGTGAATAGGCATATCAGTGGAAAAAAATTCAATTTTCCCTTTGCATCATCCACTGCGTATTAATTTCTGAAAAACACCTGTGGGGTCTAAATTCTCACTACACCCCTTGATAGATGCATTTAGGGGTGTAGTTTCTAAAATAGGGTCACTTTATTTTTGGTACATCAGGAGTTTTGCGAATGCAACATGGCGTCCGTAAACCATTCCAGCAAAATCTAAGCTCCAAAAGTCAAATACCACTCCTGTTCTTCTGAACCCTCCCATATATGTAAACCGCAGTATATAACCACATATCGGGTATTACCATACTCGGGAGAAATTGCTTTACAAATTTTGGGGTGCTTTTTCTTCTTGATTCCTTGTGAAAATGAAAAATGTTGATCTAAAACTACAGGTTCTTCTTAATGAATTAGAATATTATCAAGTTAATTTATTTCCGTAATTCAATTCAAAAAATGAAACTAATATTATATTATACAGATTAATTTCACACCGAGTAATCTATTTCCAGCATTTTTTTTCTTTTAACCACTTAAGGGCCCAGCTACTTTTGGACCTCATTTTTTAAATCTGACATGTGTCACTTTATGTGGTAATAACTCCAGAATTCTTTTACCTATCCGAGCGATTCTGAGACTGTTTTCTTGTGACATATTGTACTTTATGTTAGTTAAAAAATTTGGTCGATAAATTCAATATTTATTTGTGAAAAACACCAAAATTGAGAGAAAATGTTAAAAAATTTGCATTTTTCTAAATTCAAATGTATCTGCTTGTAAGACAGATAGTAATACCACACAAAATAGTTACTAGTTATCATTTCCCATATGTCTACTTTATGTTTGCATAATTTTTTGAACATCCTTTTATTTTTCTAGGACGTTACAAGGCTTATAAGTTTAGCAGCAATTTCTCATATTTTCAAGAAAATTTCAAAAGGCTATTTTGTCAAGGACCAGTTCAGTTCTGAAGTAGCTTTGAGGGCCTTATATATTAGGAACCCCCACAAATCACCCCATTTTAAAAACTGCACCCCTTAAAGTATTCAAAACAGCATTTAAAACTTTTCTTAACCCTTTATGCGTGTCACAGGAATTAAAGCAAAGTGTAAGGGAAATTTGCAAATTTCATTTTTTTTGCAGAAATTCCATTTTAATCCATTTTTTCCTGTAAGGGTATGTTCACACGATGAGAGGCATTTAAGTGTCAAAAGACAGACTGTTAACAGCTGCCTCGTTTCACACGTAAATGCTCCTCCTCACATTTTGCGAGCCGTCTGAGACGCTCGTAAATCTTGAGCTGTGCTTCATTGAGTTCAATGAAGAACAGCTCAAATTACGTGGCAAAGAAGTGCCCTGCACTTCTTTGCCGAGGCAGTCCATTTACGCGTCGTCGTTTGACAGCTGTCAAACTACGACGCGTAAATTACAGGTCGTCTGCACAATACGTCGGCAAACCCATTCAAATTAATGGGCAGATGTTTGCCGATGTATTGTAGCCCTATTTTCAGGCGTAAAACGAGGCATAATACGCCTCGTTTACGCCTGAAAATAGGTTGTGTGAACCCAGCCTAATACTGAAGGTTTTTACAAGAGAAACACAAAAGAGCACCTAGAGGATTTTTCGGCCTTCCTTTTCTTAAATTATATTTCAGGCACCATGTCAGGTTAGAAGAGGTCTTGTGGTGCAAAAACAAAGGAAACCCCCCAAAAGTGACCGCATTTGGGAAACTACACCCCTAGAGGAATTCATCTAGGGATGTAGTGATTATTTTGACCACACAGGTATTTCATAGATTTCATTAGAATTGGGCAGTGAAAATGAGAAATTACATTTTTTTCCACTAAGATGTAGCTTTAGGTCAAAATCTTTCATTTTCTCATTAAATAAAGGAGAAAAATCACCGTAACATTTGCAAAGCAACTTCTCCAGAGTACGGAAATACCCCATATGTTGTAATAAACCACTGTATGACTACACATCAGGGCTCAGAAGGGAAGGCACGCCATTTAGCTTTTGGAGTACAGATTTTGCTGGATTAATTTCTCTGCACCATGTCTCATTTGTAAAGCTCCTAAGGTACCAGTACAGGGATAACCCCCCAAAAGTGACTCAATTTGGGAAACTACACCCCTAGAGGAATTCAACTAGGGGTGTAGTGAGCATTTTGACCCCCCAGGTGTTTCATAGATTTCATTAGAATTGTGAAGTAAAAATTAAAAATTAAAAAAAAAATTCTACTAAGATGTAGCTTTACCTCAAAATTTTTCATTTTCTCATCAAATAAAGGAGAAAAAGCACCGTAACATTTGTAAAGCATTCTCTCCAGAGTAGGGAAATACCCCATATGTGGTAATAAACCACTGTATGAATACACATCAGGGCTCAGAAGGGAAGGAGCGCCATTTGGCGAGCAGATTTTGCTGGATTGTTTTTTCTGCACCATGTCACTTTTGCAAATCCCTTGGGTACCAGTACAGTGGAAACTACCCAAAAGTGACTCTATTTGGCAAACTACACCCATTGAGGAATTCATCTAGGGGTAGTGAGCATTTTGACCCCACAGGTGTCTCATTGATTTTATTACAAATGGGCAGTGAAAACTAAAAATTACATTATTTTCCAATAACACGTAGCATTAGTTCAACATTTTTCATTTTCTCAACAAATAAAAGAGAAAAAACACCACAACATTTGTAAAGCAACTTCTCCGGAGAACGGAAATACCCCACATGTGGTCATAAACTGCTATTTGGACACACGGCAATGCACTAAAGGGAAGGAGTGCCATTTAGTATTTGGAGTGGAGATTTTACAAGATTCGTTTTTTGACACCATGTTGCATTGAGCTATAGTACCAGTACAGTGGTACCAACCGAAAAATTACCCCATTTTGGAAACTAGATCCCTCAAAGAATTTATCTAGGGGTGTAGTGAGCATTTTGACCGCACAACTGTTTTGCAAAAATGAGTAAACTATAGATGTTGCAGATTGAAAATTGCTGTTTTCCACAGATATGCCATTTCAGTGCCCAATGTGTTGTGCCCAGCTTGTACCACCGTAGACACACATCCCATAAATTGTTAAGCGGGTTCTCCAGAATACAGTAATACCCCATATGTGGTCATAAATTGCCGTTTGGGCAAACTGCCAGGCTCAGTTGGACCACCATTTGGCTTTTGAAGCGCAGATTTTGCTTGGTGTTTTACTGGTATTTCAGCTTATAATGTGGGGGCATATGTGAGCTGGGCGGAGTACATCAGGATATATGTAAGCTGGGCGGAGTACATCAGGGTATATGTAAACTGGGCGAAGTACATCAGTGCATAATAGGATGATGTAATAATGGGGTGAATGAATAATCCATGGATTGGTGTGGTACGCTTTGAACCAATCCTTTATACACAGGCCGAGTTTATTGGGTATTATACAAAATATCTGCGCTCCAGTATTGCCTAATCTTTGACTTCTACATTAGCCCTATAAGCAGCACAAGGCCCTAAAGTTTCCTCATCTCCGCTGCGTCTACGGGGTCCACATGTGGGGTCCAGCAAATGATGATGTGGGGTATTTAGTGAAATTCTACTGGACCTAAAAAAGGAGTCTGGGCCGTCATTTAGCATTATTTTGCATCATTGCGTTTCGAGAGTCATAACGTGTTATTTTTCCGTTGACGGAGCTGTGTGAAGGCGCGTTTTTTGTGGAACGAGCTGTAATTTTTATTGGTTCCATTTTGGGGTACATGCGATTTTTTTTATCACTATTTATTCCATTTTTTGGGAGATGAAGAAACCAAAAAACAGCCATTCTAGCACGTTTCTTTTTTACAGTGTTTACCGTGCAGTATAAACAACATGTTAACTTTATTCTGCAGGGCGATATGATTACAGCGACACCAAATTTATATTGTTTTTTTTCGTTTCACTACGTTCCCACAATAAAAATATTATTTTCTAAAAAAAAAATCATGTTTTAGTGTCGCCATTTTCTGACAGCCATAACTTTTTTATTTTTTAGTTGATATCGCTGCGGTAGGGCTTGTTTTATGTGTGACAAACTGTAGTTTCTATTGGTACCATTTTCCGTTACTTGCAACTTTTTGATCACTTTTTATTACATTTTTTTTGAGACAAGATGACCAAAAAAGAAAATGCTTTTATTGTTTTTTATTAAAAAAATTTACGGTGTTCACTGTGTAGTAAAAATAATGTGACATTTTTATAGATCAGGCCGTTCCGAACACGGCAATACCTATTATGTATAGTTTTTTTTTCATGTTTTCATTTTTTTTCTAATAATAAAGGAGTTGATCAGGGAAACAGGGCAAGTGTTGTTTTTATTATTTATTTATTTTTCTTTCACATTTTTTATTACATTTTTTACTTTTTCTTTTACACTGACCTGGGGACTTGAAGATCTGGTCTTCTGATCCCCGATACAATACACTGCACTACTTATGTAGTGCATTGTATTGTAACGGTCATTCTTCATTTGACAGTTAGCGTATTAGGTCCTGCCTCGGGCATGACCTAATAGGCTACCGTACCTGGGCAACCAGGAAGCCTAGTAACAGCTTCCTGGTTGCCATAGCAACAATCGCCACCCGCGATCCATTGCGGGGGGCCCGTGGCGGGGGTACAGAGGGAGCTCCCTCCCTCTGTAAACCACTTCAATGTAGCGGACGTCATTGATAGCCGCATTGAAGGGGTTAAATGGTTGCGATCGGCGGTAACAGCCATCGCAGCGGCATGTCAGTTGTGTATAACAGCTGACAGCCGCTGAAGATAAAGCGCGCACAGCTCCTGTGCACGCTTTATCACCATGGCGTGACTGTACGCCCGAGTGCGGGAACTCACTTGCTATTTGGACGTACAGTCACGCCCGTGCGCGGGAAGGGGTTAATGTTGATGATTATGGCTAACAGTTAATGAAAACCCAGAATTTAGTCTCTCAGAAAATTTGAATATTATATAAGCCCAATTTAAAAAATGATTTTTAAAACCGAAATGTAGGCCTACTTAAAAGTATGTACAGTACTTACTTTTGCATGAAGTACTGCATTAATGCGGTGTGGCATGGAGGCAATCAGCCTGTGGCACTGTTGAGGTGTTATGGAAGCCCAGGTTGCTTTGATAGCAGCCTAGCTCATCTGTATTGTTGGGTCTGGTGTCTCTCATCTTCCTCTTGATAATACTCTATAGATTCTCTATGGGGTTTAGGTCAGGCGAGTTTGCTGGCCAATCAGGCACCTTGATAATGTGGTTATTAAGCCAGGTATTGGTACTTTTGGGAGTGTGGACATGTGCCAAGTCCTGCTGGAAAATGAAATCAGCATCTCCATAAATCTTGGCAGCAGAGGGAGGCATGAAGTGCTCTAAAATTTCCTGGTAGACGCCTGCATTGACTCTGGACTTGATATAACGCAGTGGAACAACACCAGCAGATGACATGGCTCCCCAAACCATCACTGACTGTGATAACTTCACACTGGACCGCAAGCAACTTGGATTGAGTGCCTCTCCCCTCTTCTTCCAAAACTCTGGGACCTTTATTTCCAATAAAATGCAAAATTTACTTTCATCTGAAAACAGGACTTTGGACCACTGAGAAACACACCAGTCCTTTTTCTCTTTAGCCCAGGTAAGACGCTTCTGATGTTGTCTCTGGTTCATGAGTGGCATTGATACAAGGAATGCCACAGTTGTAGGCCAAGTCCTGGATACCTGTGTGTGTGGTGGCTCTTGAACCACTGACTCCAGCCGCAGTCCACTTCTTGTGATTCTCCCCAAGATTCTTGAATGGCCTTTTCTTGACAATCCTTTCAAGGCTGCAGTTATCCCTGTTGCTTGTGCAACTTTTTCTACCACACTTTTTCCTTCCTCTCAACTTTCCATTAATATGCTTGGATGCAGCACTATGTGAACAGCCAGATTCTTTAGCAATGTCCTTTTGTGGCTTACCTTCCTTGTGGAGGGAGTCAATGACTGTCTTCTGGACAACTGTCAAGTCAGCAGTCTTCCCCATGATTGTGTAGCCTACTGAACCACTTTTGGATCATTTAAAGGCTTAGGAAACCTTTGCAGGTGTTTTGCGTTGATTAGCTGATTACAGTGTGACTGTCTTGAACTTTTACCAAATATTCACATTTTCTGAGACTAAATTTTGGGATTTCATTAATGGTTAGCCATAATCTTCAACATTAAAAGAAAAAAATGAAAAATAAATATATCACTGTGTGTAATGAATCTATATAATATATGAGTTTTGCTTTTTCAAATTAATGACTGAAATAAATTAACTTTTTGATGATATTCTAATTCATTGAGAAGGACCAGTATCAAAGCGCCTGTTTTTAAAAAACAAAACAAAAAAAAAACGTTTGTCACCAAGACTTCAACATTTGTCGATTTATGCAAATTTTTTCTAAATGCCCAACTGGGTGTTTTTTTTTTTTCACCAAGTGGGCGTCATATGGAAAAGTGTATGATGCTGACCAATCAGCGTCATACACTTCTCTTCATTCCAGCCCAGCTTGATTCACAGCACAGCGTGATCTCGCTGTGACGTGACTTCCTCCCAGGTCCTTCACCGGAGTGATGGAAGACTGAGCAGACATTGCCTCCAGCCACTGCAGATTCGGATAAACATCTATGCTGTGAATCAAGCTGGGCTGGAATGAAGAGAAGTGTATGACACTGATTGGACAGCGTCATACACTTTTCTATACAATGCCCAATTGGTGAAAAAAAAAAAACCCCAGTTAGGCATTTAGAAATAATTAGCATAAATCAAAAATTTTCATAACTTGGTCAATAATAAAGTTTTAAAAAAAGCAAAAAAAACAAAACAGTAGTTATCTACATCAAAGCACCTATTAGATTAGGTAGGAGATAGGGAAGTTATAAAATGGGGACATACTGTAAAGGAACTGCCAGGCACAGCGGGGTTAACGCCCATAGGTAAATAGTCGGCACCTGAGTCTATGCCTCTGAGACTGACTCCAGCTTCCACCACTCAGGCTGACAGGCTTAGGAGTGGGAGAGCCTATCGCAGCCTGGCCAGACTCAGCTAGCTCCCGCCCTCTGTCTATTTATACCTGCCTTTCCTGTTCCTCCAGTGCTTGTGATTCTTCTCGTGTGGTTTCCTGGCCCAGCTACAGCTCCTGACTTTTTGATCCTGCTCCATACTGACCCTGGCTTACTGACTACTCTTCTGCTCTTCGTTTGGTACCTCGTGCACTCCTGCTTTGACTCGGCTCGTTCACCTCTCTTGTTGCTCACGGTGTTGCCGTGGGCAACTGCCCCATTTCCCTTAGCTTTGTGTACCCTTGTCTGTTTGTCTCGTGCACTTACTGAGCGTAGGGACCGCCGCCCAGTTGTACCCCGTCGCCTAGGGCGGGTCGTTGCAAGTAGGCAGGGACAGAGTGGCGGGTAGATTAGGGCTCACTTGTCCGTTTCCCTACCCCTATCATTACACATACCTTCTTTAATTCTAATTAATTCAGCAAAAAACCTTTGGAGGTCAAAATTCTCACTATACCCCTTGATGATTCCAAGTACTACAGGGGCTCAGCAAATGTGACATGGAGGACAGAAACCATTCCAAAATCCAAATGGCATTCCTTCCCTTCTGAACCCTACCGTATTTCCAAACAGCAGTTTAGGACCACACATTGGGTATTGTTTTACTCGGGAGAAATTTCCCGAGCCTACTTTCAATTTCACAGCCCACTTCCAATAATTTCTTTAAAAACAAACCTGTGGGGTCAATATGCTCACTATACCCCTAGATAATTTCCTCAAGGGGTGTAGTTTCCAAAATGGGGTCACCTGTGTGGAGTTTCCACTGTTTTGTCCCCTCAGGGGCTTTGCAAATGTGACATGGCCTCCGCAAACCATTCCTGCTGAATTTGAGCTCCAAAAGCCAAATGGCACTCCTTCCCTTCTGAGCCCTGCCATGTGTCTAAACAGGAGTTTCTGACCACATATGGAGTATTGTTTTACTCGGGAGAAATTCCTTTACAAATGTTGTCGTGCTTTTTCTCCTTTAGTCCTTGTGGAAATGAAAAAAAAATAGCTAAACCTACATTTTTTGGGAAAAAATTTCTCACGGCCTACTTCCAATAATGCTTGCAAAAAACCTGTGGGGTCAAAATGCTCACTATACCCCTATATAAATTCTTTGAGAGGTGCAGTTTCCCAAATGGGGTCACTTTTGGAGGATTTCCACTGTTTGGCACCGAAAGAGCTCTTCAAACATGAGATGGTGCCAAAAAAATATTCTAATAAAAAAAGGCTCTAAAATCCACACTAGGGCCATATGTGGGATATTTCTTAAAACTGCAGAATCTGGGCAATAAATATTCAGTTGTGTTTCTCTGGTAGAACCTTCTGTGTTACAAAAAAAAATGGGATTAAAAACAATTTTCTGCAAAAGAATATAAAAAATTGTAAAGTTTCACCTTGAGCTTGGTGGATTAAGTGGCTTGTGATATAAGTGGAGTTATAAAACCGGAGTTAAAAAGAGAATTTAAAGCCCCAGTAAGTACTCTTCTTTTCTTTTACTTTGACAATTGTTCACTCTTTTGTTGTAACTCGGATAATGGATAGCAAGATTGGAGGTTTTCTTCAGTGCACAGTTTGTAATATGTATGCACGACTGGAGCCGGAGTTCCAGGGTGAATACCTCTGTGGCAGATGTTAGCATGTTGGTCACCTGGAAGCTCGCATTAGAGATCTGGAGGAGCAGAATGGAACACTGAGGAAGATAGACAATCTTGAGCGGAGCTTGCTGCTCACGGAGCATGCAGTTAGTTGGGTAGAACTAGAGGGTGAAGACATGGGTGAGCAGGATCAGGCAAGTAGCTGTGTTAATGTAGTTAGGGTCAGTAGAAAGAGATCAAAGAAAAGGAAGGCCAATCCTGTTTCTGACATTCCAAGCAAAATTGCCAAGTTGGGTGATGATGCAAGGGTGTTGATCTCAGAAATGGCAGCCCCAGTGAATATTGATCTCCCTAACAGCCAGGAGAACAGCCCAGCTAGTACTCGGCGGGATGGTAATGCAGGCAAGGCAAGACAATTGATAGTTGTAGGGGATTCTATAATCAGGAAGACAGATAGAATAATTTGTCGGCAAGACCGCCTCAACCGAATGGTTTGCTGTCTCCCTGGTGCCAGGGTTCGGCATGTGGTGGAACAGGTGGACATATTGCTGAGAGGGGCTGGTGATGATCCAGCAGTCGTGGTCCATGTGGGTTGCAACGACAGAATAAATGGTAGGTTGAGGAGCCTAAAGAATAATTTTAAAGAACTAGGCTACAAGCTGAAGGGAAGGACCTCCAAGGTAGTATTCTCAGAAATACTGCCTGTGCCATGCGCATCACAGGAAAGACAGCGGGAGCTCAGGGAGTTAAATGCATGGCTTAAGTCTTGGTATAGAGGAGAAGGCTTTAGGTTCCTGGAGCACTGGGCTGACTTTTCATTGGGGTACAAACTGTATTCTGCAGATGATTTGCACCTAAATGGAAGGGGGTACGCTGTGCTGGGGGAGATAATTCTAGCTGGGGTGGCTGAGTATTTAAACTAGGGCTGAGGAGGGAGGCCAATGTAAAAAATAAAGGGATAGTTATGTTAGAGAGGGGTCAGACTATATTGGTTGGGGGAGAAACAGACTTTGGGGAGAGGACTAGGCAACAAGATAAGGAGATCCTTTCGTTACAAAACAGAAGTGAAAATAAACATGCCCAAATAATCAAATTTCTGATACTGAAAGTGAAACATTTAAAGGCACGTTAAAGTGTATGTTCACAAATGCCAGAAGTCTAGCAAGCAAAAGGGGGCGCTGGAGGACTTGATTCTGGAAGAAAATATAGATATAGTTGGTTTTGCTGAAACATGGCTGGACTCTTCACATGATTGGGCTCTAAATCCACAGGGCTTTACACTGTTTTGGAAACACAGGGCAAATAGGAAAGGTGGTGGTGTATGTCTGTATGTGAGAAGTGATATGAAGGCGAGTGTGAAAGAGAGAATAGTGGGTGAAGATTGTGAGGAGGATGAAGCCTTGTGGGTGGAATTACAAAGGGAGGTAAACACTGAAAAAATTACTTTTGGTGTAATCTATAGACCCCCAATATAACTGAGGAGATGGAAGGTCAGCTATATAAACAGATGTAGCTGGCTGCACAGGCTGGTACTTGTAATGATATTGGGGAGATTTTAATTACCGGGATATTAATTGGTGTCATGGTTCGGCTTCAACTGCAATGGGGAGACATTTCCTCAACCTGTTGCAGGAAAATGTTATGGGCCAGTTTGTGGAAGACCCGACTAGAGGTGAACCTCTGTGTGGATCTGGTCATTGGGAACGTCAATGTTCGTGAAAACCTCGGTAACAGTAATCATAATATAGTCATATTTTACATATACTGTAAAAAACGAACACAGACTGGGAGCGCAAAAACACTTAATTTTAAGAAGGCCAATTTCCCCAGGATGAGGGATGCAATTCAGGATATAGACTGGGAAGAACTAATGTCAAATAATGGTACAAATGATAAATGGGAGATTTTTAAATCTACTTTGGGTAATTATAGTGCAAAATGTATTCCTATAGGTAACAAGTATAAACAACTAAAATTAAATCCTACATGGCTTACACCTTCAGTAAAAAGGGAAATACATGACAAAAAAAAGGGCATTTGAAAAATACAAATCTGAGGGTACAGCTGTAGCCTTTGTAAAATATAAAGTGCTTAATAAAATTTGTAAAAAGGTAATAAAATAAGCAAAAATACAAAATAAAAGGCAGGTGGCCAAGGATAGTAAAACAAATCCTCAAAAATTATTCAAGTATATAAATGCAAAAAAGCCAAGGTCTGAACATGTAGGACCCCTATATAGTGGTAATGGGGAGTTGGTCACAGGGGATCAAGAGAAGGCAGAGTTACTAAATGGGTTCTTCAGCTTTGTATATACAACAGAAGAAAGAGCAGCTGATGTAGCTGGTGCCAGTGCTGTTAATATATCAGTTGATATACTAAATTGGATGAATGTAGATATGGTGCAAGCTAAATTTAATAAAATAAATGTACACAAGTCCCCGGGACCAGATGGGTTACACCCTAGAGTTCTTAAGGAGCTTAGTTCAGTTATTTCTGTCCCCCACTTCATAATATTTAGAGATTCTCTAGTGACTGGTATAGTGCCAAAGGACTGGCGCAGGGCTCTAGGTCTTCCCCGGGTAATTATAGACCATAAGATTAACATCCATTGTGGGGAAAATGTTTGAGGGGCTATTGAGGGATTGTATACAGAATTATGTGACAATAAATAGTATTATAAGTGACAGACAGCACGGTTTTACTAAGGACAGAAGCTGTCAAACCAACCGGATTTGTTTTTATGAAGAGGTGAGCAGAAGCCTAGAGAGAGAGGCCGCTGTGGATATAGTGTTTTTGGACTTTGCAAAGGCATTTGACAATGTCCCTCATAGACGTCTAAAGGGTAAATTAAGGACTATAGGTTTAGAAAGTATAGTTTGTAATTGGATTGAGAATTGGCTCAAGGACCGTATCCAGAGAGTTGTGGTAAATTATTCCTACTCTGAATGGTCCCCAGTTATAAGTGATGTACCACAGGGTTCAGTGCTGGGACCACTATTATTCAATTTATTTATTAATGATATAGAGGATGAGATTAATAGCACTATTTCTATTTTTGTAGATGACACCAAGCTATGTAATATAGTTCAGTCTATGGAAGATGTTCGTGAATTGGAAGCGGATTTAAACAAACTAAGTGTTTGGGCGTCCACTTGGCAAATTAAGTTTAATGTAGATGAATGCAAAGTTATGCACCTGGGTACCAACAACCTGCATGCATCATATGTCCTAGGGGAGCTACACTGGGTGAGTCACTTGTTGAGAAGGAACTGGGTGTACTTGTAAATCAAAAAACTAAATGACAGCATGCAATGTCAATCAGCTGCTTCAAAGGCCTGCAAGATATTGTCATGTATTAAAAGAGTCATGGACTCGCGGGACAGGGATATAATATTACCACTTTATAAAGCATTAGTGAGGCCTCATCTAGAATATGCAGTTCAGTTCTGGGCTCCAGTTCATAGAAAGGATGCCCTGGAGTTGGAAAAAATACAAAGAAGAGCAACGAAGCTAATAAGGGGCATGGAGAATCTAAGTTCTGAGGAAATTAAAAGAATTAAACCTATTTAGCTTTGAAAAAAGACGACTAAGGGGAACATGATTAATTTATATAAATTTATTAATAGGAGATACAAAACATATGGTGAAATCCTGTTCCATGTAAAACCCTCCAAAAAAACAAGGGGGCACTCCCTCCGTCTGGAGAAAAAAAGGTTCAATCAGCAGAGGCGACAAGCCTTCTTTACTGTGAGAACTGTGAATCTATGAATAGTCTACCGCAGGAGCTGGTCACAGCAGGGACAGTAGATGGATTTAAAAAAGGCTTAGATAATTTCCTAGAACAAAAAAATATTAGCTGCTATGTGTAGAAATTTTTACCTTCCCTTTTCCCATCCCTTCGTTGAACTTGATGGACAAGTGTCTTTTTTCAGCCGTACTAACTATGTAACTTCTACATTACTTTAACCCCTTAATGACCGGGCATGTTTGCCACTTAATGACCAAGACAGATTTAAAGGGATCCAGTCATCACCATCTTACCACATAAAACGTCCTGACCCTGTAGTGGCCGCAGCTGTCCATAGTTGATTGATGTGTTCTTCTCTCCTCACGTCCTCATCTTGCCCGAAATATTATCATTTAAAGTTTTACCGCCATTTATGGTAATTCAATTTAACTTAGTGACGCACGATCTTAACTCCGCCCACGTACGCCGCCCGTACAACACTAAATGCCGAAATCGCGTTTCAGATCTCGCACATGCGTGCCTCACCACCCTTCCCTGCTTCATTCATCCTGAAATTTTTAACTGCACATGCGCCGCGCGGGTACACACCCCATTTCGTCGTCGTATGTTATACAGCATAACTGTCAATTGTCAATGAGCAAGTGCGGGATTTCATGTGCAGTGCAGTGAGGAGCTGTCAATCAAAAACAAGGAGGTGGAGCCAGCTCTGAAGCGCCGGAGGAATGAAAACCTGACTCTTTTCAAGTGAAGATTTGACTCTTTTGTGCTCATTTGCATACGGCGCGGGACCACTGAAAACCGGAATACTGAAGGTACAGAGCCGACTTTTAACATATTTATAGGTTAGCTAACAATGATTTTTCACCCACTTTCACAAGGTATTGCTGGCTTGATACCGAAAATGCAGGTGACAGGTTCCCTTTAAAAAATCTGCTATGTCTGGTATGTCATAATTCTGCAATAGTTTTGTTTATCCAAGTAATTCTGACATTGTTTTTTCATCACATGTTGTACTTTATTTTAGTGGTAAAAGTAGACTGATACGATTTGCGTAAATTAATTAAAAAATTCAAAATTTGAAGACATTTTGTAAAAATGTAAATGTTTCCCTAGTTTGAACTGCAATATGTCACATATGTATATACATACGTAATATATTTTTTTATTAAATATATATTTCCATCTCTTTACTCCATTTTGGCTGCACTCTTGAAAAACAATTTTTTTCAGCAATTTAGAAGACTTACAAATTTAATAATAATTTTATAAATTTTGAAGTACATTTTGTTTTCCTACACCAAGCCAAGTTTCATGAGGTTCCTAGGTGTCAGAATGATGGAAACCCCCATAAATGACCTCATTTTGAAAACTACACCCCTTCAGGTATTTATTAAGGGGTGTTGTAAGTATTTTGACCCCAGTTTTTTTTTTTTTGTAGGAATTCATGCAAAGCAGGTGTAAAAAAATATAATTAAACATTTTTTACAAATGTATCATTTTAAAGCAAACATGAGAATGAAGAATCACACCCGTGTTTCTCCTGTTTTCAAAAATACACCCATTGTGGCCCTAATGCGCTGCCTGGACACACGGCAGGGCCCAAAAGGAAGCGAGCACCAGGTGGATTTCAGGACACATATTTTGCTTGAAAATGTTTTAGGCCTCACTGCACATTTGGAGAGGCATTGAGCTGCCAGAATGATAGAAACTCCCCATAAATGACCCCATTTAGAAAACTAGATCCCTTAAGGTATTTATTTAGGGCTGTAGTGAGTATTTTGACCCCACAGTTTTTTGCTAAATTTAATACATAGCAGGTGAAAAAACAAAGGCACTTTTGTCATAAAAGTATCACTTTGAAGACCGATTTCTTTGTAAAGCAACTATGAGAATGAAGAAACACACCCCAAAATCTATCACCGTGTTTCTCCTGTGTTCAAAAATACCTCCACTTAGGACGTAATCCATTGCCTGTATACATGGTGGGGCACGAAATTACAGGAACACCTCTATGGTTTTTAGGACATAATTTTAGCTTGAGTGACTTATAGGCCTCACTGTCACGGAGCGGGTTAGTGGACCCACTAGGCCATACCGCCGCAGCGGGGAGGCAGCTGGCCAAACAACAGGACACCCCAGAAATACAATGTCCCGCACAAGGGTACCTGAATAGTCCAGATGGTGGCCGCAGCTCTGGCACAGATGAGATGGGTGCAGCAGATGGCGCAAAACGTGGCGGATGACACAGGAGCCGCAAGATGCGCCAGACGTGGCGGATTCCTCCGGACGTGGCAGATAACACAGGACGTGGCGGATTCCTCCGAACGTGGCAGATGACACAGGACGTGGCAGATGACACAAGACGTGGCAGATTCCTCTGGACGTGGCAGATAACACAGGACGTGGCACGACTTGATACTAGGGCAAAGCACGGGAAACAGGAATGGGGAACAAGGTACGGGTAACAACAGGAACGGGAAACACTAAGGGACCATTTGCAAGACAGACTAGGAAAACTAACAACGCTCAGGCATCGAACTAGGGGGCTGGACCCCTCTTATAGCCCAGGGTACTCACGGGTCAAAGGTCATTCAAGATGTCCTGCGGGCTCCGGCGGAGGTGAGTAAATGCAAGCACTGGCATCTCCTCAGGAGGAGGCTGGGGCCAGCGCTTGCCGACTCGTGGCTGCGGCTGTCAGCGGGAGGCTGGAGCTGACAGCCCGCAGCCACGAACATTACAGTATCCCCCTCTTACGCCCCCTCTTCTTGGGACCGGAGCGAGAGAGAAACTTCTTTAGAAGAGTAGGGGCATTGAGGTTCTCCTCTGGTTCCCAGGACCTTTCTTCGGGACCAAACCCCCTCCAATCCACCAAATAATAGGTCTTTCCTCTCACTCTCTTGGTGTTCAAGATCTCCTTGACCTCAAAGATGTCCGAGGAGCCGCTGGGAGCAACCGCAGGGCTGGGAGTCTTGGAATAGCGGATTAAGATCACAGGCTTTAGGAGGGAGACGTGGAAGGAGTTGGGAATCCTGAGGGTAGGAGGCAGCCGAAGCTTATAGGCGACAGGGTTGATCTGCTGCAGGAGCTCGAATGGTCCAAGGAACCTGGGAGCGAACTTGTATGAGCGAATGTTCAAAGAGGACAGCCAGACTTTAGTCCCCGGAAGATACTGAGGCGGCTCTCTTCTCTTAGTATCTGCCTTTCGCGATCTACTGCCAGCAAAATAGAGGACCGGATCTGTTGCCAGATTTGCAGGAAGTCCCCATATGCAGAGTCAGCAGCGGGAACCAGAGATGAAGTCGACACAGGAAGAGGGACTCTGGGATGTTGACTGTACACGATGTGAAACGGAGTGGAAGTGTTGGACTCACTTGTGTGTTTGTTGTAAGAAAATTCGGCCCATGGTAGAAGCTGTACCCAGTTATCGTGCTGTGCAGAGATGAAGTAGCGGAGATAATTCTCCATGATCTGGTTGATCCTCTCAACTTGCCCATTGGACTGGGGATGATAGGCAGAGGAAAAGTCCAATCTCACATCCAGGAGTTTACAGAGGGCTCTCCAGAACTTAGAGGTAAACTGAACCCCCCGGTCGGACACGATGTGAAGAGGCAAGCCATGCAAGCGGAAGATGTGCTGAATGAAGAGACTTGCCAGACGAGGAACAGAAGGTCGGCCGGTCAGCGGGATAAAATGAGCCATCTTAGAGAACCGGTCCACCACCACCCAGACAGTGTTACCTCATGCTGAGGGGGGGGGGGGGGTGTGTGACGAAGTCCATCGCAATGTGCTGCCAGGGGGCATTGGGTACAGGCAGAGGTTGAAGCAGAAAAGCAGGCTTGGATTGAGTTACTTTGTTAGAGGCACACACCGTGCAAGAAGAGACAAAGTCCAGAACATCCTTAGGTAGCGTGGACCACCAAAAGTGACGAACAATCAGGCCTCGGGTCTTACGGACACCGGCGTGCCCAGCAAGTTTAGAACTACGTCCCCAGCGGAGAATTCTTCTCCTGTCTGCCAACCGAACAAAAGTCCTCCCAGGAGGGATGTCTCTAACCTGCAGAGGATTAGCAGTGACAATGCATCATAGACCACGGGTCTATGATGGTCTGAAGTGACTCCACCGTGTCTTCCGTCTCAAACGATCTGGACAGGGCATCGGCCCTCACATACTTGTCCGCGGGACGGTAGTGGAGCACAAACAGAAAACGGGTGAAGAACAGCGACCACCTGGCTTGACGAGGATTAAGTCTTTGAGCGGACTGAAGGTAAGTGAGGTTCTTGTGGTCGGTGAAGATTAGGATGGGGTGAGCAGCGCCCTCCAGAAGATGTCTCCACTCCTCCAGAGCCAATTTGATGGCCAGCAGCTCCCGATCTCCAATGGAGTAATTGCGCTCAGCAGAAGAAAACAGTCTAGAGTAGTAGCCACATACTACTGCCTTTCCCTTGGAGCTCCTCTGGAACAGAAGTGCACCTGCACCGACAGAGGAAGCGTCCACTTCCAGTGAGAACTGCCGAGATACGTCAGGATGATGGAGGATCGAGGCTGAAGTGAAGGATTTCTTGAGGCTAATAAATGCGGACTCTGCCTCTGGAGTCCACACTTTGGCGTTCACACCCTTCTTGGTAAGGGTCGAGATGGGAGACGTCAGAGAAGAGAAGTTAGGAATAAACTGCCGGTAGAAATTGGCGAATCCCAGGAACCGCTGTATGGCCCTTAAGCCTTGGGGACGTGGCCACTCCAGGACAGCCTTCACTTTCTCAGGATCCATCTTAAGGCCTTGATCCGAGATGATGTAGCCCAGGAAGGGCAGAGAACTCTTCTCGAAGACGCACTTCTCCGGCTTGGCATATAAATGATTCTCCCTCAATTGTAGTAGAACCTGACGGACATGCCTCCGATGAGTCGTCTGATCTGGGGAGAAAATCAAAATATCATCGAGATAAACAACAACACAGACATAGAGCAGATCTCGGAAGATGTCGTTAACGAACTCCTGAAACACTGCGGGAGCGTTACACAGTCCGAAGGGCATCACCAGGTATTCGTAGTGCCCGTCCCGGGTGTTAAATGCGGTCTTCCATTCGTCACCCCGGCGAATCCGGACTAGATTGTAAGCCCCATGCAGGTCAAGCTTAGAAAAAATGTCGGCCCCTCGTATGCGATCAAATAGCTCAGAGAAGAGTGGCAACGGGTATTTGTTCTTGACTGTGATCAGGTTGAGGCCCCTGTAGTCAATGCAGGGAAGAAGGGATCCATCCTTCTTTTTAACGAAGAAGAATCCAGCCCCGGCCGGTGAGGAAGATTTTCGTATAAAACCCCTCTCCAGATTCTCCTTGATATAACCCGACATGGATAGAGACTCAGGCAAGGAGAGAGGATATACCCGTCCACGGGGAAGAGAGGCATTAGGAACCAGTTAAATGGGGCAGTCATAGGTGTGATGTGGAGGCAGCGTCTCAGCCTCCTTTTTGCTGAAAACATCTGCATACTGAGCAAAATGGGGAGGCAGTCCCGACAGCGACTGACGCAGAGAAGGCTTGACAGGATGGATCTGCAACAGACAACGACCATGGCACTTGGAGCCCCATTGGAGAACCTCTCCAGAATTCCAGTCCAGGACTGGGGCATGTAGTCGAAGCCAAGGCAGGCCCAGCAGAACAGGATTGATGGCCTTGGGCAAAACAAGGAACTAAATAAATTCAGAGTGAAGTACTCCAACCTGGAGCTTCAACGACTTGGTTTTAGAGATAATGGGATCAGGCAGAGGCAGTCCATTAACTGAGGCAACAGCCAAAGATGTCTCCAGGGGAACTGTGGGCAGCTGAAGATGATCCACCAGCTCTTTCTGGATGAAATTTGCAGCAGAGCCAGAGTCAAAATAGGCAGAGACTTGATGCGTCCTGTCGCCGGATACCAGGGTCACAGGAATAGTCAATTTGGAAGCGAATCCTCTGTTAGATTCCGTTCCACCTAGGGTCGTCTCTCCAACCAATCCTAGGCAATGGGGTCTCTCCGGCCTCTGGGGGCACAGACGCACAATATGGCCTCCATGGCCGCAATACAAACAAAGTCCAGAAGTGCGTCTGCGTTGTTTCTCCTGGGTAGACAATTTAACAGAATTACTCTGCATCGGGTCCTCTGGTGGGACGACTGAGGAGGATTGCGGGACAGCAGAATCCAGCCTGGGAAGTTCTCTCCCCTGGAGAACCTCTTGGGAACGTTCCCGGATCCTCATGTCGACACGGGAGGCGAGTAGAATAAGATCGTCCAGGGTAGATGGCAGATTGCGAGCAGCCAGCTCGTCCTTGATCCCTGAAGACAGTCCCTGCCAGAATGTAGCCACCAAAGCCTCGTTGTTCCAGGTCAATTTAGCAGCCAGGATACGGAACTGAATGGCATACTCACCCACGGAGAGGTCTCCCTGGTGTAGGGTCAGCAAGGATGCAGCAGCCGAAGAAACTCTCCCAGGTTCCTCAAAGATCGAGCGGAAGGTCTGTAAGAAGCACTGCAAGTCCCGGGTCTCTGGTCCCTGATGTTCCCACAATTGGCCCATGCCAGGGCTTTGCCGGTAAGGAGAGAGATGCTGAAGGCGATGCTGACGTCATCCGAACAGAAGGACCTGGCATGTAGTCTGAAATGGATCAGGCACTGATTCAAAAATCCCCTGCAGGACCTCGGATCTCCGTCATAGCGTGGAGGTAGCGGCAAGAAACACAGGGGGTTGGTACCGGTACAGACAGGAAGTGTAGCAGGCGGAACCGCAGGAACGGGTGCGGTGATGACTGTGGTTGGAGCAAGCAGGCGACGGGCTATGGAGTTCACCGACAGGAAGAGCTGGTCTTGTTGTGACTGGAGATCCTCCATCTCAGCCAGCATGGCTTGTGTAGTCAACGTCTCAGGTTGACCAGCGGGGTCCATGGCCTGAGCGTACTGTCACGGAGCGGGTTAGTGGACCCACTAGGCCGTACCGCCGCAGCGGGGAGGCAGCTGGCCAAACAACAGGACACCCCAGAAATACAATGTCCCGCACAAGGGTACCTGAATAGTCCAGATGGTGGCCGCAGCTCTCGCACAGATGAGATGGGTGCAGCAGATGGCGCCAAACGTGGCGGATGACACAGGAGCCGCAAGTTGCGCCAGACGTGGCGGATTCCTCCGGACGTGGCAGATGACACAGGACGTGGCAGATTCCTCCAGACATGGCAGATGACACAGAACGTGGCGGATTCCTCCGGACGTGGCAGATGACACAGGACGTGGCAGATGACACAGGACGTGGCAGATTCCTCTGGACGTGGCAGATGACACAGGAAGTGGCACGACTTGATACTAAGGCAAAGCACGGGAAACAGGAACGGGGAGCAAGGTATGGGTAACAACAGGAACGGGAAACACTAAGGGACCATTTGCAAGACAGACTGGGAAAACTAACAATGCTCAGGCATCGAACTAGGGGGCTGGACCCCTCTTATAGCCCAGGGTACTCACGGGTCAAAGGTCGTTCAAGATGTCCGGTGCGCGCGCTGCCCCTTTAAGAGCGGGGACGAGCGTGAACGCGCACCCTGCGGGCTCCGGCGGAGGTGAGTGGATGCAAGCGCTGGCGTCTCCTGAGGAGGAGGGTGGGGCCAGCGCTTGCCGACTCGTGGCTGCGGCTGTCAGCGGGAGGCTGGAGCTGACAGCCCGCAGCCACAGACATTACACTCACTCCTTCTTTACAAAGGATTTGAGCTTTCAGAACGATGCAACACCCCCAAAAGTGACCCCATTTTGAAAACTAAATTCCCTAAGGTATTAATCTAGGGGTGTAGTGAGAATTATTTTCTCTTTGTGGGAAATCTTTCCCTAATGGTATTAATTTAGAGGTGTAGTGAGAATTTTTTTTGTTATTTTGGAGTTTTTCTTGTGTGCTATAGTATAATAAAAAGTGCAGTGAAAAAAAATCAATGGATTGGATAATAAAATGGTAACGAAAATGAATAAAAGGGCTAAAAGAAATGTTTACATCAAATTATTTATTTAGGGATGTATGGTACACACGGAACATTCACTAATGCAGAGCCCTGATTTCTCTTGGCGCGTGTTGCATTGGTAACTGGTTTCCCTCCGTATTCCGTTCCTAGCACATACGGGACATTTCTTTTGGGGTAGGCTTTTTTTGGCAGTAGGGGGCACTACGGATGGGAAATGTTGTCCTGTGACCATTCTGCTGGCTTGGCTAGATGATGCCAGCCCTGCCCTCCCCTGGGTCTGGTCTCCAAATATAAGATTTTTAATCACTTTTTCTTGAAGATAGGATCCCTGCTTCCCCGTCTTTTTAAAAATGACAAAGGAATTATATAGTGACACTTGGATGAGGTGAACGGACAGTTTTTTGTACCATATCTGGAATTTCCGGACAGCGCTGTAAGGCTGCAGCATCTGGTCTGCAAGGTCCAACCCACCCATGAAATTATTGTAATCCTGTATGCAAACAGGCTTACAGACAGTACGACTTGTCCCGCATACAGGAATGTGGCTGCTGCTGTCTGTGTGAATCGATTTAAGCATCAGGACATCCCTCTTGTCACGGAATTTGACAAGCAGCAAGTCCTCATTACAAAGTCCCCTGATTTCCCCAGCTTTTAATTTTTTGTTTACTAGGGACTTTGGCAAACCTTTTTGATTTCGGCGTATGGTGCCACAGGCCACTGTTTTTTATTTTGCAGACAGGCACCTGAAGAGGGGTACGCTAGTGTAGAAATAATCCACATACAATCCATAATCCATATACCCCTTATCCAAAAGAGGGTGCAAAAGGTTGCAGACAATTTTTCCACTGCTGTTGCGTGAAGGGGGCGTTCTGGAGGGACAATTTGGGAGGCTTTCCCTTCATACACTCTGAATTTATCAGTGTAACCCGAGTCGCTTTCACACAGCTTATAAACTTTTAACCCAAATTGGGCCCTCTTGTTTGGCAAATATTGCCTGAATTGTAGGCGGCCTTTGAAAAGGACCAGAGACTCATCCACAGCAATATTTTTTTCGGGGGTATATGTATCCGCAAACTTCCCATTTAAAAAATATATTAGTGGCCTAATTTTAAAAAGCCTGTCATGGCTGGGGACACTGCGGGGTGGGCAAAGCGTGTTATCAACAAAATGAAGGATTTTCTCAAAGTGTTGCATCGTCATTACCTCTCTGTACATAGGGGTGTCGTACAGGACATCAGATGTCCAATAGGACCTAATTGTGGGTTTCTTAACTAAACCCATATTCAATAGGAGGCCCCAAAATTTTTAATGGTCTGTCACAGCTACTGGGCGCCACACGCTATTTTTAGCGTAATAAGATGTGGGGTGACTGGCGATAAATTGAGCAGCATATAAATTGGTCTGCTCAACCATCAGGAGTAATAACTCCTCTGAAAAGAAGATTTAAAAAAAGTCCTCCTCCCTAAACCCCTCGGTGCTGATTTGGATGCCCGTCACAGAACTAAATTCTGGAGCACACGGGGTGTATGACTGTGGGCACCCAATCGGGGTCAATGGCACTAGTGCTAGGCGGACAATCGTGCCTGTGGCACCTTGGCTGTGGCTCCTCATCACTAGAGCTAGTGGATGATGACAAAATTAAAAATTGCTCATCAATCTCACTTGCGCTTAAAGGGTTAAGAAACTTTCTAAATGCTTTTTCGAATATTTAGAGGGGTGCAGTTTTTAAAATGGGGTGACTTATTGTGGGTTTCTAATATATAAGGCCCTCAAAGCCACTTCACAACTGAACTGGCCCCTGTAAAGACAAGCTATTGAAATCTTCTTGAAAATGTGAGAAATTGCTGCCTAAGTTCTAAGCCTTGTAACGTCCTAGAAAAATAAAAGGATGTTAAAAAAAACGATGCCAATCTAAAGTAGACATATGGTGGATGTTAGTTAGCAACTATTTTGTGTGGTATAACGGCCTGTCTTACAAGCAGACACATTGTAATTTTGAAAAATGGTAATTTTTTTACATCTTTTGCAAAATTTGGGTGTTTTTCACAATTAAATACTGAATGTATCGAGAACATTTTGGTAGTAACAAAGTCCAATGCGACACGAGAAAATAATCTTAGAATCGCTTCCGAAGCTATTACCACATAAAGTGAAACATGTCGGATTTGAAAAATGAGGCTCTGTCAGGAACGTCAGAACTGGCCACAGCGGGAAGTGGTTAAATACCCAAATACAGAAGCAATATCCAGACCAAAATACTGCTGTGTGAAAGAGGCCTAAGAGGTTTTTTTTAAAGCAGACTTCAGAACATACCACATGATGTAAAATGCCGGTCGGTATTAAGTGAGCGCTATGACTTCTTCTCTTTTGGACTTTTTATGAAACTACAACTCAATAAAAAATTTAAAAAAAAAACTCATACAAATACATCAACATATAAAAGAAAATAAATTGTTCTGGCTCGAGTCGATATTGGCTGAATGTTTAACCCCTTAAGGACACAGTCTGTTTTGGCCTTCAGGACACAGCCAATTTTTTCAAATCTGACATGTATCACTTTATGTGGTAATAACTTCGGAATGCTTTTACCTATCCAAGCAATTCTGAGATTGGTTTCTCGTGACACATTGGACTTTATGATACTGGCAAAATTTTCTCGATACATTAAGTATTTAATTGTGAAAAACACCAAAATCTAGCGAAAAATTGCAAAAATTAGCATTTTTCTAAATTTATATGTATCTGCTTGTAAGACAGATATTAATACCACACAAAATTGTTGCTAATTAACATCACCCATATGTCTACTTAAGATTGGCATCATTTTTAGAACATCCTTTTATTTTTCTATGACATCACAAGGCTTAGAACTTTAGTAGCAATTTCTCACATTTTCAAGAAAATGTCAAAAGGCTATTTTTACAGGGACCATTTCAGTTGTGAAGTGGATTTTAGGGCCTTATATATTAGAAACCCTCGATAAGTCACCCCATTTTAAGAACTTCACCCCTCAAAGTATTCAAAACAGCATTTAGAAAGTTTCTTAACCCTTTATATGTTTCACAGGAATTAAGGCAAATTAGATGTGAAATTTTAAAATTTCATTTTTTTTGCAGAAATTCATTTTTCATCTATATTTTTTGTAACACAGAAAGTTTTACCAGAGAAACGCAACTCAATATCTATTGCCCAGATTCTGCAGTTTTTATAAATACCCCACTAGTGCACTTATTGACTGAAGCACAGGCCTCAGAAACAAAGGAACACCTAGAGGATTTTGGGGCCTCCTTTTTATTAGAAAATATTTTAGGCACCATGTCGGGTCTGAAAGGCTCTTGCGGCGCCAAAACAGTGGAAATCCCCCAAAAGTGACCCCATTTTGGAAACTATACCCCTTGAGGAAATTATCTAGGGGTATAGTGAGCATTTTGACCACGCAGGTTTTTTGCAGAAATTATTGGAAGTAGGCCGTGAAAATGAAAATCTACATTCTTTCAAAGAAAATGTAGGTTTAGCTAATTTTTTCTAATTTCCACAAGGACTAAAAGGAGAAAATGCAACACTACTTTTGTAAAGCAATTTCTCCCGAGTAAAACAATACCCCACATGTGGTCATAAAAGGCTGTTTGGACACACGGCAGGGCTTAGAAGGGAAAGAGGGCCATTTGGCTTTTGGAGCTCAAATTTAGCAGGAATGGTTTGCGGAGACCACGTCACATTTGCAAAGCCCCTAAGGGACCAAAACAGTGAATTCACCAAAAAAGTTACTCCATTTAGGAAACTACACCCCTTGAAAAATCCATCTAGGGGTGTAGTGAGAATTTTTAACCCACAGGGGTTTCATAGATTTTATTAGAATTGGGCAGTGAAGATAAAAAAAAACCTTTTTTTCCAATAAGACGTAGCTTTAGCTCAAAATTTTTCATTTTCTCAACAAATAAAGGAATAAAAGAACCCCAACATTTGTAAAGCAACTTCTCTGGAGTACGGAAATACCACATTTATAGTCATAAACTGCTGTTTGGGCACACGGCAAGGATCAGAAGAGAAGGAGCGCCAATTGGCTTTTGGAGCACAGACTTTGCTGGATTGGTTTCTTGACACCATGTCACTTTTGCAAAGCTTCTAAGGTACCAGTACAGTGAAAACTCCCCAAAATTGACTTGATTCACGAAACTACACCCCTTGAGAAAAACATCTAGGGGTGTAGTGAGCATTTTGACTCCACAGATGTTTCATAGATTTTATTAGAATTGGGCAGTGAAAATAAAAAAAATCAATTTTCTTCAATAAGATGTGGTTTTAGCTGAAAATGTTTCATTTTCTCAACAAATAAATGAAAAAAAAAAACACCCCAACACGTGTAAAGCAACTTCTCCTGTGTACGGCAATACCACATGTGTGGTCATAAACTGCTGTTTGGGCACAGAGTAGGGCTCAGAAGGGAAGGAGCACCATTTGGCTTTTGGAGTACAGATTTTGCTGGATTGGTTTCTGGGCGCTATGTCGCATTTGCAAAGTCCCTGTGGGACCAAAACAGTGGATCCCCCCCAGAAGTGACCCCATTTTGGAATCTACACCCCTCAAGGTATTCACCTAGGGGTGTAGTGTGCATATTAACCCCACTGGTGATTGGCAGAAATTGGTGTGCACTCTATGTTGCAGAGTGAAAATGGGATTTTTTCCATAGATATGCCTAAATGTGGCGCCCAGCTTGTGCCACTGGAGACACACACCCCTTGTTAAAAGGGTTCTCCCGGAAATGGCGATGCCATATATGTGGAAGTAAACTGCTGTTTGGGCGCACTGTAGGGTTCAGAAGGGAGGTAGTGCCATTTGGCTTTTGGAGCGTGTATTTTGCTTGTAGTAGTTTCGTTTGGAGTCTTACTGGTGTTTCCGTTTATAATGTGGGGGTACATGTAAGCTGGGTGGAGTATATAAGGGGCATAATCAGGTGGTATAATAATGGGGTAAAGAAAACCAATAAAATAATCCATAGATGTGTGACACAATCCTTTCTGCACAGGCCGGTGTCGCACTAATAAATGGTCTTTATTTATTCCCGTTTTGGTCCACACTCGGGATCTTTGCAGTTTGAGGAATTTTGCTGAGAAGTGTTGTCCTGGTATAATACGGGCGCCCTCGCTTCCAGCAGATATGTTTGGGCCCTCCCCTTCCTGGTTCTCTAATTTTAGGGGCCTTGATAATTCGCCACTTGAAACAGAAGAAACGTTCCCCACGGGCCGGCACAACTGCATATTTTTATTTCCTGGCTTATTGGAGCCTTAACTCATTTTATTTTTTCATAGACGTAGTGGTATGACGGCTGTTTTTTTTGCGGGACGAGATGTCGTTTTTATTGGTACCATTTTGGGGTACATGTGACTTTTTGATCACTTGTTATCCTTTTTTTTGGGAGGCAAAGTGACCAAAAACAGCAATTCTGGCATACTTTTTAAATTCTTTTTATACAGCGTTCACCATGCGTTATAATTTACATGTTACCTTTATTCTGCAGGTCCGTCCGATTCCGGTGATACATAATTTATAGCACTTTTTATGTTTTACAACTTTTTGCACAATAAAATAACTTTTGTAAAGACAATGGATTTTTTGTGTCGCCAAGTTGTGAGAGCCATAACGATTTTAATTTTTTCGTCGACGGAGCTGTATGAGGGCTTGTTTTTAGCGAAACGAGTTATAGTTTTTATAGGCACCATTGATGGGTACATGCGTCTTTTTGATCACTTTTTATTTACATTTTTGGAAGACAAAGTGACCAAAAAAATAGCAATTATGTCAGTATTTTTTAGGGTTTCTTTACAGCGTTCACTGTGCTGAATAAATAACATAATATTTTTATAGTTAAGGTCATTACGGTCGCAGCGATACCAAATATGTATAGCTTTATTATTTTTTTCAATAATAAATGACTTGATAAGTCATTTTTACTTTTTTTACACTTTTTTTTTACACTTTTCTTTAGTCCCACTACGGGACTTGAAGGTCCAACTGTTTGTTTGATGTTCTAATACATTGCACTACCTATGTAGTGCAATGTATTAGAACTGTCAGTTGTTCACTGATAGAAAGCCGATCAGGCTCCGCCTCCGGGTGTTGCCTAATCGGCTTCCGTAATGGCAGATAGGAAGCCATTGTTGGGCATCCTGTTGCCATAGTAACAGTCGCCAGCCTTGCCATCGCATTGCAGGGCTGCCGATTTCATACAAACCACTTTGATGCAGCGATTGCATTGAATCTCTGCATTGAAGGGGTTAATGGCAGGAATCGGAGCTAGCTCCGGTTCCTGCCGATAGATCGGGGTGTCCGCTGTAATATACAGCGGACACCCACTGCTGATGACGCCGGCTCACCTTCTGAGCCGGAAGCTGAGCCGGCGCCATCTTGCCGATGGTACCGGAAGCCTCCTGGGCCCCGCCGATGACGGGGCATAGGAGGATTCCATTACTGGCAGACCGGGAGGTAAGTATTAGCCCTCCGATCGCCTTTGCAGCCACCGGCAACCCAGCGATCACGTTGCTGGGGTGCCGGTGGCTATAAACTCCTCACATGCTGCGATCTCTTTTGAACGCAGCATGTGAGGGGTTAATCGGTCGGATCGGAGGCTAGCTCAGGTCCTGGCCGATACCTCAGGGTGCCAGCAGTAACATACAGCTGTCACCCGGCGGTGATGTCGTTGGCTCAGCTCCTGAGCCAGCTCCATCTGTTTCACGTACAGTTACGTGGAGTTGCGGGAAAACACCATCTCCCATCACGTAACTGTACGTGAAATTGCGGGAAGGGGTTAAGTGATGTTTTAGAGTTAAAACAGAACTTTAACCCCTTCCCCCTGCATGCATTCTGGGCCTTAATGACCAAAGGAAAATTAGCATTTTCACTAGGTTTTTATTTAATTGGTTATAACGTTGTAGGAATCGAATGTATCCCTACAAATTTGGTATGGTTTTTTTCAGCAGAAACAGGGCTTTATTTTGGTGGTATATACTATAGGTTTTTTTTTTTTTTTTTTTCAATATGTTACAAAAATGCAAAAAAATGTGGACAAAAAAATCAGTTTTCTTCAATTTGTTGTGTAAAAGTTTTTAAATAAATAATGTTTTTACTTTTGCATGCCTCTAGATTTATTTCTGAATTTGTTCTGATTGCTTGGATACCAAATATGTTGGTGTATGTTATCTCACGGGCACTTGGCAAGGCCTCAAAATAAAGGTGTTTAATTTGGCCTAAGGATGACTGTTTCCAAAGCTGATTTTTAGGCACCAGAGAGTCTTTGCAGAGGCCCTGTGGTGTCGGATCATAAAAATACACTTAAAAATTACCCAATCTGGGAAATAAGACCCCACAGGGTTTTTACCTGTTGGTATAGTTTGTACCTAGGCCTTTCAGATTTTTTCAGATTTTTGTTGAAATATGACATAAAATATATAAAATGTTTATGACACTATGTATTATCACAGACCTGAAGATATTCATCTAGGGGTATAGTGAGAATGAATTACACTCCTGGTTTTGAAGGGCAAAACGGGCAGTAAAAATGTGAATCGCTTCTTCGCCCATGTTTTCGGCAAACTCTGCATCTCTTTTGCAGATACTTTTGCGTCTCAGTGGCAGGGACAGGATGTAAAAAGTGACGCTTCGTGACTCTCTTGACATCTTCTGACTCATGGCGTCCTACTTCCCCTCCTTCAAATAAAAGATGTTCAATAATTTTTTCTTGGAATTCCAGATATGGCATGTTTCCCTGGGCCTTTTTGAATATTATATAGGAATTTAATGTAGAAACCTGCATCAGATATATTGCCACCTTCTTGTACCAGGCTCTAGTTTTCCTTTTGATCAAATAAGGTTGGAGAGCCTGGTCTGAAAGATCGACACCACCCATGAACCTGTTGTACTCTGTAATACAGAGCGGTTTCTGTCTGTTCGCAGTAGCGCCTCTCTCTCTGACAGTGACCTTGGTGTCAGTGTGTATAGTGCTCAGCATAAAAACCTCTCTCTGATTATTGCACTTAAGTGCAAGAAGTTCACTTGCGAAAGCAATTGATTCCCCCTTTGCCAGGCGCATTGAGAGAAGTTGTGGTGGCAATCCTTTGCGGTTTCTGCGAACCGTCCCACAGGCCCCTGTTTTGTCAGCGTGAAGGCTTTTGAAAAGTGGCACGCTAGAATAAAAATTGTCAGTGTATGCTCTGTAGCCTTTTTGAATGAACGGCTGCATAAGGTCATAGATGATTTTTCCACTGACACCAAGGTTTTGTGGGCATCCTGGGGGATTTATTTCATGGTCTCTGCCCTCATATATATTGAAGCCGCATGTATAACCGGTCTTATTCTCACATATTTTATATAGCTTTACGCCATATCTCGCTCTCTCTGATGGTATGTACTGCCTAAAACACAATATCCCCTTAAAATTTACAATGGATTCATGCACACTCAAGTTCATGTCAGGAGTGTAGGATTTTAGAAATGAATCTTTTAGCGCAGTAATACAGGGCCTCAGCTTGTGAAGGCGATTGTGCCCGGGATCACTTCTTGGGAGGCTTTCTAAATTATTACTAAAATGCAGGAAACGAATTAACGCCTCATACCTGCTCCGGGACATTATTGATGAAAAAACTGGGGTTTCATGAATAGGGCTTGCTGCCCAGTAAGAACGGGTGGACGTTTTTTTACAATGCCCATATTCAGAATGAGCCCTAAAAAAAAATTTATGTCGCGGACATTGGTAGGAAACCAGACCCTTGCATAACCACATGCAGGTTTTTCCGTCAAAAACTGCCTCGCAAAAAGGTTTGTCTGGTCCACAATTAATTGTAAAAGCTCATCCGTAAAAAAAATATGAACAAAACTGTGTGGGGCAAAATTCGTGGTGTCAATGTTTATGCCCGGAGTTGACATAAATTGGGGCACCTGAGGGCTAAATTTTGCTGCAGGATCCCCCAAAAATTGGCGGTACTATGGGATTACTAGTTCCCACAGTTGCGCCTGTGGCTTCGGCAACAGCGGCATCTTCCATAGGGGGAGATGTTGCGGAAGTGTCCGAAGCAGTACTTGTAGTTTCATCATAGCATATTTCCGCTTCTAAAAGCGGTCCCTGTGTCATTGCCTGAATCAGGGCACAAAATAGCATAAGCTTGCTCTGCGCTGTAAAGTGTGCGCGCCATTCTTTTGTAACTAAATTTTTCTTTTTATAATTATTATTATTTTTACTTTTTATAATATTTACTATAAAAATTGAAATAAACACTAACTAAAAAAACAGGGTGGGTTGTTACAATATAATGTAATGTGTTTTTTACTGTAACGATTTGTTTCTATCTATTCCACAGGTCTCTGTCTCTCCTCTCACAAAACAACGGAGAGACGGAGAGCAGAGGAGAGAGCCCGCTGTTTATATACAGCGATCACCTCCTCCTATCAGAGGGTCCCCTGACGTTGTCTCCAAGCCTCCAGCTGTCACCTAACAGCTGAGGCTTGAAGATATCCGCGCTGCTTGCAGCGCGATCTCATTCTAAAGCGCTGCCGTGGAATGGCGGCGCTGTAGAATAAAGCCCACTAATGACCGCCGTGAAAAGGCTTATCAGCGGTCATTAAGGGGTTAAAGAACAGAATTTTCTCTGGTGGTAAACATTGCGGGACCCATTAGAGCATCATAACTTACATGACATGTAGAGCTCAATTGTATATCAATACAGCTTATATGTGAACATGTATATAAAAAAAAAAAAAAGCCTGACAACAAATTGCACCACATATCAAACTCAACTGCTAAATAGTTAGTGGTAAGCAATGCATTTAACATGCTTCCCTGCAAGAACATACTATCCTATAAGTTTACATAATATGCTTACTATTTGTATTCCTCAACTCACCTCGCTGGAATTGGCTTTTCAAGAAGCGTCCACAACAAATGACTGAGATCACCAAGGTAACCAACATTAATGACAGAGCCACCATTATAACTGCCACTAGAAGTACAGGATCGCGAGGAGGAGGGGCAGTACTGATAGGCTGCCCGATCTCAGGCTTGGGGTAACCTGCAATATTATGAGATTATTTAGACTTCAGCCATTAAACAGAATTACGGTATCTTTTAATTTGTTGCTATATGGTTAAAAAAAAACTTACACTGGATCTCTGTATGAGGTGTGTGAGATGTACATGGGAAGCACTCAAGCTCACGAAATCCTCCAATACGTGTTTTACTGTAAAACCTGGAAAAAAAATAGACGTTGTAGTTCAGATCTGCAGCATCTGGAAAATATGTAAATTTTAAACACATAATTGGATGTAATACTAAGGTTGTTCCAGACATCACAAGGGCGTACACACCAAAGAGGCGGTTGGCCTCATCCCTTATGCTACTGGGTGGCAAGAACTTTTGCAGGACTCCCCCCTGCTGAGGAACTGCATCGTTAACAAGGGGATAAAGAACTAGCCAAAGAGTCATGGAAAGGGTGGGGGGGGGGGTTACAAACAACAGTCCTTTCTGGCCTGGATAGAACCACCACAATGGAGGGCTCATATTGATCTTTGTTATAGAGCCTCCTCTGTTCTATGCATGCCACTGCCCATATTACACACAAAAGATGCATTTACTGAAATATAGGGAGAGAGGAAATATCTTACCTATTTGATATTTTAAAATGATGGTGTACCTACAATGAACATTTTAAAATTATAAATTCAATCCTCCAGTGCGGGGCTTCTCAATCTATTTATACTAGGGCCTCACCAGCCAGAAGATGGTAATGCCTGGGCCTCACAATTAGTCCAAGCCTACACCAAACACCTTAAAAATTACCTCAATTTATCCTATAACTAGTCCCCTAAACCCAGTAGAACATTAAAATAAGTCAGTTATGCTGCTAAACCCGAGATGTAGCCAGAAAAAGGGCTGTTAAAAGCTGGCAGTCCTTACCGACACTATAATGGTAGCCATTAGTGGGAGAGACCCAGCACTTTTGTAGGTGGCAAAGATAAAATGGCAAGACAGTATTAAAAGATTACAATAAATATAATTTTTTTATTTCTTTGGCGGAAGGGGGATTGGCGAGTGTGGTGTTTTTTAAAGGTTTGTACACAATAGTATTGCATAACAAGACTAAGTCTCTTCCCCTAGTATAGGGCTGAACATACCATATGTGCAATCTGTGCATAGTGGGCCCTGTAGATCAAGGGGCCAACAGCTATTCTTAAAAGCAGCTTCATACGCTCTATTAAATTGCATGTAAGGGACTGATCTGAAAAATGTCATAGCTCCCAATTACTGGTGGATTATTACAGACATAAGGGGGTACTCTATGATGAGCTATCATAAAAGCGCCTGTAATGTCGGGGTAGGGAGACAGACAAGTGAGCCCTAATCTACCCGCCACTCAGTCCCTGCCTACTTGCAACGACCCGCCCTAGGCGACGGGGTACAACTGGGCGACGGTCCCTACACTCAATAGGTGCACGACAGACAAACAGACAAGGGTACAAGAAGACAGGGAAATGGGGAAGTTGCCCACGGGAACACCGTGAGCAACAAGCGAGGTGAACGAGCTGAGTCAAACCAGGAGATGAGCGAGGTACAAAAACGCAGAGCAGAAGAGTGGTCAGTAAAGCCAAGGTCAAACACAAGCAGAGGATAAGTAGTACAAGAAGCTGCAGCAGGGCCAGGAAACCAGCAGAGAAGAATCACAAGCAAAGGAGGAACAGGAAAGGCAGGTATAAGTAGACAGAGGGCGGGAGCTAGCTCCGTCTGGCCAGGCTGTGATAGGCTCTCCCACTCCTAAGCCTGCCATCCTGAGTGGTGGAAGATGGAGTCAGTCTCAAAGACATAGAAGCAGGTGCAGACTGATTACCTATGGGCGTCGACACAGAAGTTGTGTCTGGCAGATCCTTTACAGCGCCCTTAGACTGTTCGTGCACAAGGGCTCTCTGTGACCGCTCATATACTGTTCTTGCACAGAGGTTGTCTGTGTCCACTCCTAATTCAGATTGCACTAATGTCAGCAGTTACTGTATCATTTGCGCTTTTGCAAACATTCTACAAAATAAACCTTTTACCCTATCATAAAATCAGATCACAATTTTCGAGCGGCTTTGTCGGCCTGGGGAAGCCAAGTTACTGGAGGGAACCCCATGAAAGCTGTTGACTCAAAACAAGGCCTGCGACAGCAACACCTTTCCTTCAATGTTTGCAGCCAAAGTCGTCGGCTGCTGTCTCGATCCAGGAAAGCTACATCACTGGAACTTCCTGGAGTAGTCCAGTGACGTAACTGTCCAGGAAAGTTCCAATGACGTAGCATCTCAAGGCCAAGAAAGCAGCCGGAGACTCCGGTTGCAAACAAGGTGCTGCCATTGAGAGTGAGGTGCTGAGGTCATGGGCCGCCATGCGGGACTTGTGTGGAGTCTCCAGCAGTTATCTTGACCAAGGGAAGCTACATCACTGGAGCTTCCCAGGGTCGACAGCAGCCAAGAACTTTAAGATCAGTCAAGGACTTAGGTTGGTTGAAATTTGCTATAGGGTCGCAATTTACAACCAGCGGGTGGAGGTTTCTCTGTGTGGACCCCAGAGCATTCTACTCATGGGGCGACAGCGTCAGAGTCTTCGGGCAAGATGGCCTCTGCAGCGTCGGGAGCCTTCAGTCAAGATGTATATATATGGATCCTTACATCACTGGAACTTCCAGACATATCAGTTAAACAGAGGGCAGTGACGGATGCCTAACAGTGGAGTTTGTCACGAATAGGCTATAATAATTTGAGTTTAAAGGATACGTTATGAACAGGGTCATAACAGTTAATGATTTATCCATTAAATGTATACCATTAAAGCGTACGTGTGACGAATGCCACTTTTAGGCATTCGTCACAGCCTACATTTAACTTATACGTCGGGAAAAGCTCCCGATGCATAAGTCAAACATAGGCAAAATTAAAAAAAGGATGCAAACATAACCTAAAAGTGGAAAATCAAGAGAACATAAACAAAGAGAAGAATTGAACCCGTGCAGAATACTCTCTGGGCGTCTTGCGGTTGCCACGGCAACGGTAACGCCCAGCGTACAGGAACATCAATTTGGGTGGGATTGTGCAACTGGAGGTGCACTTTCATATATCTGGATAACGGTTTGAGCTTGATTTTTCTGAAGCAAAGTTTCAAACGGCTGAAGCAACCACTAGGGGGAGACAAAAATATTACTGCATACAGTACTATTTTATTATCGAGTTCACATGTATACACAGTATACAGTGAGCTCCAAAACGAACTATAGTGACGTGGTGTTGTGTTTATTAATCTTCATGTCTATGCAGGGGATTTGGACCTCTGCATCAGAAATATAAATCTCTGACCGCTATTAACTGGTTCCCGACCGCTGGCTGTGTTTTTACGGCCAGCGGTCAGGGTCCTTAAAACCCGCGCCATATACTTTCTACGGCGCGGGTTTTAAATTGCTGCCCGAGCGATCGGGCAGCTGAATGTCGGGTCTCAGGCTGTCAGTGACTGCCGGGGACCCTGAGGAGAGGATAGAAGCAGCTTTTGCTGCTTCTGTCTTCTCTGATCTCTTGTACACAGCGCTCAATGAACGCTTTGTATAGGAATAGAGGCAGCGGCCGCGGGGTTCATGTGACTGGTTACATGATCGCCGGGTGCCGTTAGTGACAGACTGCTGCTGTCTCTTACTAGACCCAGCACAGTCCTATTAGTGACAAAAGCTGCTGTGCAGCTCCAGTTACAGTGGAAAAGCATGGTGTAAAAGAAAAAAAATATATAAAGTTTCCCAAAGGTCTTTTTTGACCTTTGAGGGACAGACCATAGTAATAAAAAAATTAAAGTATTGTGCAAAAAATATGTAATAATAAATACACATAAAATACCCACCCCCCAAAAAAAACGTTCCCCCCCCCCCGCCAATCATTGTTGTAACGCTAGCGCTGACCCAATTACCCTAATATAGACATGTAATATATTAAAATTTATGGTAGACAATGACGATCACAAATAAGGGTAAAACTATGCTATTACCAAAAAAAAAATTGCTGAAAAGTAAAAAAGCTTATTTTTTTACTATTATTTTCAAACTATAAGAAAAAAAATTCTAAAATAGCAAAAAGGATGTGTATAAAAACGATAAAAAAAAGAAACCTGCATTGTCTACAGAAAAAACATCGCAAAAATCACGTCGTTAGCCCAACAAATAAAACAGTTATAGCCATTTAACGAACACGTGGATAAAAAGGGCTAAATGGTGTCTGGTTCTGAAGGCTCAAAATAGCCCGGTCCTGAACTGGTTAAGGAACTAACTAGCACAGCTTTTTGGACCTAAAAAACTAGATGGCGTTAAAAAGTGGACAGTTACTTTAGGGTTAATGAGGATGATGCAAGAGTTGTCACTAAACTGTTATGCAAGCTTACCAAAAATAATATTTTCTTACTACCTAGTATTTTATAATATACTAGTTTGTTCGAGTAAGAGGTTGAACTGAAGGTAAATAAGAAAAATAAAATGTATTAAAGAGGATTTGAATTCTCACCCTGTCAGACAATCTCCACAGATGGAATTAGAAGTTAAAGTGCAGTTAACTTTTAGACTGCGGTTTATTACTGAACAAGTGAGGCAACGAAGACAGTGATGTCCTCTGTCTTCTTTGTATCTCCCAGGTCTACAAGGCAAACACTGACTTTCTCTCCCACTGACACAGTCCTACAAGTAGACAAGTAAACAGTAATACATCACAGAAATATAAAATTAACTTGCAAAATTCAGTCACAGACATAAGTGTCAGATAGATGCGCACCTATCTCCATAACGTGGCCCCCAAAACCCTATTCTGCCGCTGTGTTGCGGCTGAATTCTGACCATGAAAAAGGTTACATGGTCGGGTGTTATGAAAACAGCGTATCTTGCTGAGCTACGCTGTTTCCGTAAGACCCATAGAACTGAATGGTAGTTACAGATCCAGCGTAGCTCGCATGCTACGCTGCTTCCGTAACTGCCATTCACTACTATGACAGTTACGGAAACCGCGTAGCTCAGCGGGCTACGATGTTTTCGTAACTCCCGACCATATGACCAGGAAGTGGCCGGGAGTCAGCGAAAACAAACATAGATAGAACGGGTTTAGGGGGTCCCGTTCTAGAGATAGGTGCGGGTCCCAGAGGTGGATATGTCATAAATGTCTCTCATGGGAAACCCCTTTAACCCCTTAATGACGCGGCCAAATTTTGTTTTTTCATGTTTTTTTTCCCCCTGCTTTCCATAAGCCATAACTTTATTTTTTTTCGTCAATATAGCCGTATGAGAGCTTGTTTTTTTCTGGACAAGTTGTAGTTTTTCATGGCACCATTTAATGTACCATATAACATACTGGGAAACTGAAAAAAATTTGTACGGTAAAATGGGCAAAAAACAGCGATTGCGCCATTTTTTGGGACGGGTTTCATTCATTGTGCAGGAGAAACTACATGTTTAGTTTAATCTATGGGTTGATACGATTAAGGTGATACCAAATTTATGGTTTTTTTTTAAAAACTATTTGTTAAAAAAAAAAATGTTTTGTGTCGCCACATTACTCATTACTTTATTTTTCTGTCGATTGAGTGGTGAAATCTGTTTTTATTGGTACAATTTTGTGGGAAAATGCGACTTTTCGAACACTTTTTATTCCATTTTTTGGGAGCTAAGGTGACCAAAAAAACTGTAATTTGGGCGTTTAAAAAAAAAAAATAAAATAACATTTTTTTTGTAATTGTTTGGACTTGTACGCATGCAGCAATACCAGTTTACGCTAACTTTTATTTTTTTTTAGCATTTCTTTAGGGAGAAGAGGGCCTAACAGAGGCAGAAACAAGGCAGACTTGGGGGCCTTCATTAGGCCCCCGGGCTGCCATGACAACCATTGGGCAGTCGGAGGGGGCCACTCCCTCTTTCTAACGGCTTAGATGCTGTGGTCGCTATTGACCGCGGTATCTAAGTGGTTAAACGGCGGGCTACAGAGTGATCTCTGTTCCTGGCCGTTAGTGCAGGGTGTCAGCTGTAATAACCGTGATACCCGCAGCGTATGGAGCAGGCTCAGCATGTAAGCCTGCTCTAAACTACACCCCCCGCACCAGGACATACCGGCATGTCCTGGTGCGTGAAGCGTGTCAGGGTTTATAAAATTGTTCAAATGTTAAACCTTTTGTAATATGTTACAATAATAATTTATGCCCTTTCATCTGCCTATGTTAGAACACTTACCATCACCAAAAATAAAAGACCACTGGTTCTAAAGATATGGGAATGTCCCAAACAATCTCATTGAATCTCCGATGCTCCAGCCAGAATCTCCCTCAACGCTCTTCTTGTTTCTCTTGCGTTGATTTATAGTATGCATATTCCTAAGCTGTATTCATAGTATATAGTAGCTATACACTAAATTTAGGTTAGTGTAAGGTCTGCTAGGAACCATTGTCAAGTAGATCATAACAATATCCACTCTAATCATGTTATCATGCTCTTCACACTGTTTTTCCACATTTCTTGCCCTTCTTTGGTTATATATAGACAAGGCAACTTTAATCGTATACATCAATATTGATACATAATACACAACATGTATGTTAGTAATTAAATGGGGTCAACACAGCTACATCTATATAAAGACACATACATGGGGTTAGTGACTGCCTCCACTTGTTGTTCTTGCACTCCTCCCATTCTGCCCTGGGTGATTTTAATCAGTTCAATGCTGGATCCTACCATCCCCAGGTATATATGTAGGCTTAGTCCCAGTTCTGGGTGTATGTGCAGCGTAGGTTCCCACCTTACAGAGGTCGCCTTGTCGTGGCAGGTGGGCTAACACTTTTTGATCAAAATGTGCACTAAGAACCTCCCTATTTGTAAGTAGATTTAGCTTTAGTGCATATTTATTTATATTTAGTGGTTTAGGTGGCATTAGTGTCGCAGGGTGCTGTCACCATTCTATGTTTGCTAAAGACACATACAGTTACATAATTTAATTTTAAAATGCCCTTCGATTGTTGAAGTCATTTAGACCTAATGGACCTAGAGCTTCTGCCCGTAAGATCAATTACACCTCCTTTTGAAGCAAAAGGTTATGTCTATTATCCCCTATCCGAGTTTGTTTTATACATGAAATACCTGCAAAACACATACCGCTGAGGTTGTCCCCATGATACATATATGTATGTTAGCATGTGTTCAATGAAATGGGGAGAGCCCTCCCTTGGGGAGTTATGACCGTACATGTTACCCGAATCTCTTGAACATCAGGCAATTTGATCAAACACATGCTAACATATCATGGGGACAACACCAGGGGTATGTGTTTGCGGTATAAAATTCATGTATAAAACATCTTCGGATAGGGGATAATAGACACAACCTTTTGCTTCAAAAAGAGGTGGAATTGATATCACGGGCAGAAGATCTAGGTCGATTAGGTTTAAATGACAGCAAGGATCGGAGTGCATTTTGAAATTGTAAAGATGTAAATGTGTCTTATATAGATGTAGCTGTGTTGACCCTGTTTAATTACTAATATACATGTTGTGTATTATGTATCAATATTGATGTATACAATTAAAGTTGGAACGCGAGGCCTTGACGAAGCGTGGGTACACGCGAAACAACTGTAGGACATTATTCTACATACTACAACTGTCTATGCTAAGTAAAGAAGATGAATATGGTGACTGCTGTGGATTTTTCTCACTATACATGCACTTATACAGTAATATGCTGCCTCAGGAGATAAGTGACATCAGAGTTTTCAGGCAGCTGCTTACTCTGTCTCTATGACAATAAACATACATACACTCGGCAGAACCAAACGTGCGTCAAGGGAGGTAGGTGTCGACAGCACTCTAAAGTTTATGGCCAACTTTATAAAGAAATACGAATTTTACTGTTCATGCATGTGGCCTAAAGAACCCTTACCTCTGAAAGCTCATAGCCTGGTCCACACTGTTTGCACGGGATGCAGTTTCCTTGTTCATCCTCATAATCACCTTCCAAGCAGTCTACAGTTTCTGAACCGACTGGGCTTAGCTGTAATGACACAAGAAGTTAGTTGTAATTTTAGAGTCTAATCTGAAAATTCAAGCATGACTGCAGTTCATCCCAACATCCTCCCCCTAATGTAAAAATGTCAGGGTCCAAGTTGATTGCACAGTACCCATACTGTAGAGCTGCTTTACTTTTCTCTATACTTGCCTATGATATGAAGGAAAACTATGGTCATTTGAGATTTTCCAAAACTAAAGAGTAGTACTCCAGGGTTATGAAAACTTCCATTAGGACACCTAGCAGAGCCCCTACTTTGTAAGGTATCCCTGGTGACTACAGTCTTCCCTCCATGTCACAAACAAACAACTGGACAACTAGAGTAATCCTCCAGTGGAAGGACCTCACCAAATAACCCCCATATCTCAGCTTCCTGGAACTGATACGACTTTTGTGGGGTGTGTAATTGGGGCCACGTTTAAATTTTCAGGTCTATAATAGGTATAGGTCTTAATCTCACTCTCACACAGATTGGAGATCATCAACATACAGTCATACCTTAAAGATGAGAACAATCCAGATCAGCTGATAGAATGTGGCCATTATTCTAGGATATATGACTTTTTGTGAGCCAGGCGGAAATTTGGGGTGAAAAAAAAATCCTTGTTGACCTCCAGCTACCTAAACCTGTAAATAACAGGGAACATTACATTAGAACATTGATTAAAGTTGCACAAAATCCAAACTCCTAGCTGACACTTTACGCAGTAGTTGAGCTGGCTTAAACCAGTGGGAGACGATTTAAGGGACCCCACAAAAAAATTAGGCATGAGCAAAAACTTTTTTACTCAGGCTCCATTCACACGAAAGGGAAAAACGGCCTTGTGACGGCCATTTTTTTTTAACGTCTGTCACACGGCTGTTTTCAGAACCATGAAGTTCTATGGGTGTACTCACATGCCCGTTTTCTCTTTTAACGACCCGTGAAAACAGGCCATCAAAAAATGCCGGCTCTCATAGTAGTCAATATATCAGTTTTTACCGGACGTTTTTCAGGAAACAATCCTTGTAACGACCGGTAAAAACTGATCCTGGCCGAGGACTCCCCGCACACATCGCTACTTTGAGCGCTGAGCCCTGGGAAGCCCTTGACATTACTGTCCATATAAAGACAGTGAAGTCAGGGCTTTCAACAATGGAATCCCCAGCCAGAGCATCGCAAGATCTCTGGCCGGGGACTCCTGTCTTGTAGATAGCACCGCTCGATGTAGAACGCACCCCCTGCCACATGCCTGTAGATAGTAACCCCCCATCCCCCTTAGATACCGCCACTGTAGCTCCCTGTAGGAGCGGAATCCCCGGCGGCCAGACGATGCTGTGGCTGGATTTCGCTCCTGGAGAAGCCCCTGGCGTCACTATCCATATATGGACAGTGACGAAAGGGGTTACTCCTGGAGCGGAATCACCGACCCGCTCTGACAGGGGATTCCGCTCCTGGAGAAGTCCCCAGCGTCACTATCCATATATGGACAGTGACGTCATGGGATCAAATTCCGAGTGAAACAGGAAGAAAGTAAAATACACGAATGTCATTGTGACTAGGAAGACTACGCCTCTGGTCAGGTATATATTTGGCAGCACAGTGACTCTAAAGGTGTGAGATCCAATATCGATGGGAACAGAAAATTTGTAAAAAAAAATAAGAAACCAGCTCGTCCATCTTCAAATGCTGATTTTTTTAGATCCAAAGATGACAGGTGTGGATGTGAAAGAGAAAGAAAAACGAACAAGACAAGGCGGTAGACATCACCGTCAAAAGTCTACACACAAAGAGTGGAAGGCCCTTCAAGAACACGGGGTTACCGAAGAAATAGAGACTATGGAACCACTAATGGTAAATATATCCTCTTGTGTATTATCTCCAGCACAGTTGTCTGTTCTAGGAAGAGGCCTTTTGTTCTGTCCGGTGTCCCAAATGGATAGTTGTCAACTTGATATTGATCTATATTCTTTTTTTAAGGTCCCTTAAGCTCAAGGTTTGGTTTTCCTAAACTCCACAGTCCGCCGCTACAATTTCATCTTTACCATGTGAATTGAGCCTTAAGAAATTTGGGTTATTCAATAAGAGTGACTTTGTTCCACCTGTTAATTCTGATGTACTTGAAGGTTTTATTTGCTCTGTTAAAAAAGATGTTTCTCTGTTGAAGGCTAAAGTTTCTTCAGGAAATAAGCATATCTTACATCCTAATTTGACTAAAGATTATAATTTTGGCACTTAATCAATTGATCCATAAAGGTGATCTTGTTATCAAACCCGCTGATAAAGGGGGTGTGATCGTTGTTACAGACCATTTTTATGTTAATGAAATTGAGAGCCAATTGAATGACTGAGGTTTATAAAGCAGTCGCTAGAGATCCCAAATTTGCATTCAATAAAAGATTAAAGATCTTAGTAGACAACGCATATCTTTCTTCTCCCAAAACATCCTGTCACTCCTCTGTTATACTGCCTCCCAAAGATTCATAAAAATCGACAACGCCCGCCAGGGAGCCCTATTGTGTCGGGAAGGGATTCTCTGTTTAGCCCCTCAGCTGTCTTTTTAGACAAATTGCTGAGAAATTTAGCTGTTTCACCAAAATCCTACATTAGGGATACCACGGATTTCCTCTCTAAAATATATAATTCGGTTATACCTTTTTGGTCTCTTTTGACGTCGTCTCTTTGTATACCTCTATCTGTCAGGATAGGGGCCTTCAGAGCGTCAAGAGGACTTTGGATGTTACTGATTATTCTCCAGAATGTAAGGAATTTGACTTGGGTCTGTTAGAAGTCATTTTGGGTTGTAATTATTTTTTATTTGAGATCAATTTTATGTCCAGCTACATGGCATGGCCACGAGGTCAAACATGGCCCGGACTTCCGCACATGAATATATACAAATATATATATATATATATATATATATATATATATATATATATATATATATAGAGAGAGAGAGAGAGAGAGAAGATTTTGAGGAATCGGTCGTCTATGCGTCCCACCACTTCTCTAATGTATTGGGGGTGGTGGCGATACATAGACGACGACATATTCCTCATCTGGTCTGGTTCACCTAAAACCATAGATGTTTTTTTCGGATTTTTGAATTTGGCTGACCGTGACATTAAATAGGCTCTGTCACCACATTATAAGTTCCCTATCTCCTACATAAGAAGATCGGCGCTATAATGTAGTGCTTTTTATTTAAAAAAAACGATCTGTTTTCACCACTTTATTAGCAATTTTACATTTATGCTAATGAGTTACTTAATGTCCAAGTGGGCGTGTTTTTACTTTAGACCAAGTGGGCATTGTACAGAGGAGTGTATGACGCTGACCAATCAGCGTCATGCACTCCTCTCCATTCATTTAGTCAGCGCATAGGGATCCTTTTAGATCGCTATGTGCTGTCTTATACTAACACATTAACGATACTGAAGTGTTTAGACAGTGAATATACATTCCACGGGATGTCTATTCACAATCTCTGAACTTCGTTACTGTTTCTGTGGTAGTTACAGCAGAGCAGGCGTAATCTCATTTTAACCTGTCATCTACAGCGTAATCTCGATCATATTATGTTACTATGAATTTTTTTGGGGGGGATCAGCTGTATTGATTCTATTTCTGTATTTAATATAATTGTTATATTTACTTGTAAATCGATAAACATTGATCAAATTGAATTATGAACAAGGTTGCTCACCCATCCCTGAGACTCCTATCGTGGTTTTAATTGCTACATTAACTTATCATCATTTACCTGGGGATCACCGGATATTTCGTTTGACAACTTGTATTTATAGTTTTTACATTTTGCAGTCAATATAGTGCCTTTTGTAATATATTCATTTGCAGGGACGCCTTGACATAAATACGAGTTGTCTACAAGTTATCCCACTATTTAGATTTTCCTACAATATCGCAATATGCGGTCATTCTTTATCAGCGGAGCAATGCTATTTATATTTGCACGCACGCGCTGTTTTATTAACCCTTTCCCTCTTTAGGCACTTTTGACCTTCCTGACAGAGCCTCATTTTTCAAATCGGACATGTTTCACTTTATGTCGTAATAAAGTCGGAATGCTTTCACCTATCCAAGCGATTCTGAGATCGTTTTCTCGTGACACATTGGACTTTATGTTACTGCCAAAATTTGCTCGATACCTTCAGTATTTAACCCTTTCACGACAGATGACGAAAATGAACATCATGGTCGGCTGCTAGATCGCGCATCATGACGTTCATTTTCGTCAGTATTTCAAACTGTCACTCTGTGTAAACACAGAGTGACAGGCCCGCGCTGACAGATGTCCTAGACAGCTGTCACATCAGTCTCGCCGGACAGCGGACCATCGCCGCTGCGTTCGGCAATTAACCCCTTAAGTGCGGCGACGGATTGCCGTCGCCGCATTTAAGTGGTTTGAAGCACATCGGCAGCCCCCACCCCAGTGATTGTGGGGGCTGCCGATGCTTGTTATGGCAATCGGAGGCTAGACAATAGCCTCTGGGTTGCCGTGTACGGAAGCCTCGGAAGAACAGCCTCCGGCCGTTCCTCCTCGGCTTCCTGTCAGAGTGACAGTTATATCACAATGACAGTTAGAGTACATTACACTACGTGTGTTGTGTAATGTACTCTAGCAGCGATCAAAGCTGCAAGTCTCAATGTCCCCTAGTGGGACAAGTAAAAAAAGTAATAAAAATGTTTTCAAAAAAGTGTAAAAATAAAAGTTATAAGTTATATAAACACAAAATGCTTTTTTTTCATATAATAAGACTTTTATTATAGAAAAAAAATGAACACGTTAAAAAAGTACACATATATGGTATCACCGCGTTCGTAACGACCCCAACTATAAAAAGGTAATGTTATTTTTCCCGCACGATAAACACCCCAAAAAAATCAATAAAAAACTACGACAGAATTGCAATTTTTTTGGTCACCACCGCTCCCAAAATAAAGAATAAAAAGTGATCAAAAAGTCGCATGTACCCAAAAATAGTACCAATAAAAACTTCAATCCGTCCCGCAAAAAACAAGCCCTTACACAGCTTTTTTGACTAAAAAAATAAAAAAATGATGGCTCTCAGAATATGGTAACACAGAAAATATTTTTTTTTTATAAATAAGTGATTTTATTGTGCAAACGCTAAAAAAAAGGGAAAAAACCTATATACATATGGTATCGCCGTAATCGTACCAACCCATAGAGTAAAGTAAAAATGTAATTTATAGCGTACGGTGAACGCCGCAAAACAAAACCTAAAAAACGGTGTCAGAATTCCTGTTTTTTGGTCAGGATTGCAAAAAAATGGAATAAAAAGTGATCAAAAAAAAAATCGCATGTACCACAAAATGGTACCCATGAAAACTACAGATTGTCCCGCAACAAATAAGCCCTCACACGACTCCGGTGGTGAAAAAATAAAAAAGTTCCGGCTCTCAGAATACGGCGATGCAAAATGTGCAGAGTGTTCCAAAAGCAGATAAGATAGGGCGCCACATATCCATGAATTATTATTTATTTAGCACATTATTATACCCTCTTATTATGCCCTGATGTACTCTGCCTAGCTTACATATGCCCCCTCATTATAAACTGAAATACCAGCAATACCCCAAACAGAAAAACTATCAAGCAAAACCTGCGCTCCAAAAGCAAAATGGCGCCCCCTCCCTTTTGAGCCCTGCAGCGTGCCCAAGCAGCAGTTTGCACCCACACATATGGCATCGCTATACCCGAGAGAACCCGCTTAACGTTTTATGAGGTATTTGTCTTCTGTGGCACAAACTGGGCACAACATATTATGCACTAAAATGGCATATCAGTGGAAAATTGCAATTTTCACTTTGAACCATCCGCTGTGAACTAACCCCTTTGCGCACTATGACTTAATTGCCCGTCATGGTGCGGCGGTTGATGTATGGAGCCAGCTCACGTGCTGAGCCCGCTCCATACGCTGCGGGTGTCAGCTGTGTATTACAGCCGACACCCGGGACTAACGGACAGGTACAGCGATCGCTCTGTTACAGAAGCCTGTAAGAATAACAGTATACTGCAATACATAAGGTGCAATACATAAGGTGCAGTATACTGCAATACATTAGTATTGCAGTGTATTGTAGCAGTGATCCAATGATTCTAAGGGGACTAATAAAATGTGTAGAAGAATTATAGTTATTAGTAGTGAGAATTATTTTTTTTTTAAGTTAAAAAAAAACAACAACTTTTCCCATTTTTCTTCTAAAGTAATATAAGAAAAATCAACAAAATTGGTATCGCTACGTCCGTAAAAGTCCGAACTATTACAATATACCATTATTTAATTTGCACAGTGAACACCTTAAAAAAAAATAATAATTGGAACCGCCAAAATCTCAGTTTTTTTTTGTCACATTAGCTCTAAAAAAAAAGTGTAATACAACTTTTTAATCACTTTTTATGTACCAAAAAATGGTACCAATAAAAACTGAAGCTCCTCCCGCAAGAAATAATGTTGATATTAATTTTAATATCTGCAAAAAACCTGTGGGGTCAAAATGCTAACTTATACTCCTAGAAAAATTCCTTGAGGGGTGCAGTTTCCCAAATCGGGTCACTTTTGGGGAGATTCCACTGTTTTGGTCCCTCCAGTGCATTGCAAATGCGACATGGCACCGAAAACCATTACAGCAAAATCAGAAATCCAATTGGCGCTCCTTCCCTTCTGAGCCCTGCTGTATGTCCAAACAGCAGTTTATTACCACATATGGTGTATTGTCGTAATCGGGAGACAATGCTTTACAAACGTTTGGGTGCATTTTCTTCGTTATTCCTTGTAAATATTAAAAATTTCTATGTTGTTTCAGAAAAAAAGAAAATGTAAATTTTTACAGACTAAGGCTGGATTCACACGAATGTGGCGTCTTTGCGCACGCAAAAACGCGGCGTTTTGCGTGCGCAAAAACCACTTGACAGCTCCGTGTGAGGCTAGCCGACGTCAGTCACTGTCCAGGGTGCTAAAAGATTTAACTGATCGGCAGTAACTCTTTCAGCACCCTCGACAGTGCATTCCGATCAACCTGTTTAAAAAAAAAGGGGTTCGTACTTACCGAGAACTTCCCGGCCGTTGCCTTGGTGACGCGTCCTTGGTGACGCGTCCTTGGTGACGCGTCCTCTTGACATCTGGCCCCACCTCCCGGGATGACGCGGCAGTCCATGTGACCGCTGCAGCCTGTGCTTAGCCTGTGATTGGCTGCAGCTGTCACTTGGACTGAATTGTCATCCCGGGAGGTCAGACTGAAGGAAGAATCCGGGAATTATCGGTAAGTCAGAACTTTTTTTTTTTTTACTCGTTCATGTATATTGGGATCGGAAGTCACTGTCCAGGGTGCTGAAACAGTTTAACTCTTTCTGCACCCTGGACAGTGACTATATCCGGACGTCGCATACCGGAAATTTTTTTGCCGGGTTCGGCCAAAACGAGTTCGGCCGAACACGGTGAAGTTCGGTTCGGTTGTCCGGGTTCGCTCTTCTCAAAGACACTCCGTTTGGATTTTTGTAAATAGAAAAGCACGTGGTGCTTTTCTGTTTACATTCATCCTTTTGACAGCTCTTGCGCGAATCACGCAGTTCGCACAGAACTGCTTCCGTGCAGCATGCGTGGTTTTCACGCACCCATTGACTTCAATGGGTGCGTGATGCGTGCAAAACGCCCAAAGAACGGACATGTCGTGACTTTTTTTCAGCTGACTCACGCTGAGCAAAAATCACGGACATGTCTGCACGGCCCCATAGACACATATAGGTCCGTGCAACGCGCGTGCAAATCACGCGCGTTGCTTGGAAGTTTTTCACGTTCGTCTGAATAAAGCCTAATTCCAATATATTTAGCGAAAAACCTGTGTGGTCAAAATGCTAACTATACCCCTAGATAAATACCTTAAAGGGTCTAGTTTTTGAAATGTGGTCGTTTATGGGGAGTTTCTATCGTTCTGGCAGCTCAAAGCTTCTCCAAATGTACAGTGGGGCATTAAAACATTTTCAAGCAAAATATGAGTCCTGAAAGCCTCCGGGTGCTCCCTTCCTTTTGGGCCCTGCCGTGTGTCCAGGCAACGCATTAGGGCCACAATGTGGGTATTTTTGAAAACAGGAGAAAGAGAGTGATAGTGTAGAGGATCTGTCAGACACAGCTTCTGTGTCAAAGCCCATAGGTAATCAGTCTGCACCTGCTTTTATGTCTGTGAGACTGACTCCATCTTCCACCACCCAGGATGGCAGGCTTAGGAGTGGGAGAGATTATCACAGCCTGGCCAGACGGAGCTAGCTCCCACCCTCTGTCTATTTATACCTGCCTTTCCTGTTCCTCCTTTGCTTGTGATTCTTCTATGCTGGTTTCCTGGCCTTGCTGTAGCTTCTTGAACTACTTCTCTGCTGGTTTCCTGGCCTTGCTGCAGCTTCTTGTACTACTGACCCTCTGCTTGTTATTGACCTTGGCTTTACTGACCACTCTTCTGCTCTGCGTTTTTGTACCTCGCTCATCTCCTGGTTTGACTCGGCTCGTTCACCTCGCTTGTTGCTCACGGTGTTCCCGTGGGCAACTTCCCATTTTCCCCAGCTTCTTTGTACCCTTGTCTGTTTGTCTGTCGTGCACCTATTGAGTGTAGGGACCGTCGAACAGTTGTACCCCGTCGCCTAGGGCGGGTCGTTGCAAGTAGGCAGGGACTGAGTGGCGGGTAGATTAGGGCTCACCTGTCTGTCTCCCAACCCTGTCATTACATAATCACAGGCCCATATACCTAGTCTACCCTGGTCCCTGACACTCTATGGACCCCCTTGAGACCCTGGCTCAGCAAATGCAGGGCCTCTCCCTACAGGTCCAGGCCCTGGCTCAGAGGGACAACCAGCCTGATGCTATCCTGATAGTGCCCCTCATTTCACCTCTTGAACCCCACCTCAAGTTGCCTGACCGGTTCTCAGGGGACCGGAAGACTTTTTTCTCCTTTCGGGAGAGTTGTAGGCTCTATTTTCGCTTAAAGCCCCACTCCTCTGGTTCTGAGAGCCAGCGGGTGGGTATAATTATGTCCCGGCTCCAGGACGGGCCCCAACAATGGGCCTTCTCCTTGGCTCCTGATGCCCCTGAACTTTCCTCCGTTGATCTTTTCTTTTCTGCTCTAGGGCTCATTTATGACTAAACTGACAAGACAGCCTTTGCCGAGAGACCTTACGTCAGGGTGAGAGACCTGTTGAGGAGTATTGTTCTGACTTTAGGAAGTGGTGTGTAGCTTCTCAGTGGAATGACCCTGCCTTAAGGTGCCAATTTAGATTGGGTCTGTCGAACACCCTGAAAGACCTGCTAGTTATCTCTATTCTGACTCCCTAGATCAGGTTATGGCTTTAGCGGTACGACTTGACCGACGTCTCAGGGAACGACGACTTGAACGTTTTTGTGTTTTCTCCTCTGACTCCCCCATGATGCCTCCCAAGGTTCCGTTGCTTCGTTCTTCCACGGAAGACTCGGAGGTACCTATGCAACTCGGAGCCTCCGTGTCCCCCCAACAACGTAGAGAGTTCTGCAGGAAGAATGGTCTCTGCTTCTACTGTGGGGATGACAAGCATCAAGTGAACAAATGTCCTAGGCGTAAGAATAACCAGTTGGAGGAACTTCATCGGGGAGGTCACTTGGGCGCACAGGTATTTCCTGTAAATATGAAACGTAATAAAATCTTGCTTCCCTTTCAGGTCTCTTTTGGTGGTAGGTCTGCTATCGGCAGTGCCTTCGTGGATTCAGGGTCTTCTGCTAATACTATGTCTGTGGAATTTGCTATGTCTCTAGCTATGCCATTGATTGATTTGCCTAAACCTGTCCCGGTAGTGGGTATCGACTCCACTCCTCTTGCTAATGGTTATTTTACACAGCATACCCCTGTTTTTGAACTCCTTGTTGGCTCCATGCATTTGGAGTAGTGCTCTGTACTGGTGAGGCAGGGCTTATCGTCCGATTTGGTTTTAGGCCTTCCCTGGTTGCAGTTGCATAATCCCACGTTTGACTGGAATACTGGGGATCTTACCAAATGGGGTAATAAATGCATGATGTCATGTTTTTCTGTTAATTCTATTTCTCCCCCTGTGGAGGTGAACACTCTACCTGAGTTTGTTCAGGACTTCGCTGATGTTTTCTCTAAAGAGGCCTCCGAAGTGTTACCTCCTCATAGAGAATATGATTGCGCAATTGATTTGGTACCAGGAGCTAAGCTCCCTAAGGGTAGGGCTGGGTCTAAAAATATTAAGGCTGATGCACTGTCGCGTAGCTTCATGGCCAGCCCTCCTTTGGAGGAAGATCCTGCTTGTGTTTTGCCTCCAGGTATAATCATTTCCTCTATTGATTCTGATTTAGTCTCTTAAATTGCGGCTGATCAAGGTTCAGCTCCCGGGAACCTTCCTGAGAACAAGTTGTTTGTTCCCCTGCAATTCCGGCTAAGGGTACTTAGGGAAAATCATGACTCCGCACTATCTGGTCATCCAGGCATCCTTGGTACCAAGCACCTCATTGCCAGAAACTATTGGTGGCCTGGGTTGCCTAAAGACGTTAAGGCCTATGTCGCCGCTTGTGAAGTTTGTGCTAGGTCCAAGACTCTCAGGTCCCGACCAGCGGGCTTACTATGTTCTTTGCCCATTCCCCCAGAGACCTTGGACCCATATCTCCATGGATTTTATCACCGATTTGCCTCCATCTCAAGGCAAGTCGGTGGTGTGGGTTGTAGTAGACCGCTTCAGTAAGATGTGCCACTTTGTGCCCCTCAAGAAACTACCCAATGCTAAGACGTTAGCTACCTTGTTTGTCAAACACATCCTGCGTCTCCATGGGGTCCCTGTCAATATTGTTTCTGACAGAGGGGTACAATTTGTTTCATTGTTTTGGAGAGCCTTCTGTAAAAAGTTGGAGATTGATCTGTCCTTCTCCTCTGCCTTCCATCCTGAAACTAATGGCCAAACTGAGAGGACTAATCAGTCTCGAACTATATTTAAGGTGTTTTATCTCTGACTGTCAATATGATTGGGTCTCATTCATTCCCCTCGCCGAATTTTCCCTTAATAACCGGGTCAGTAACTCGTCAGGGGTCTCCCCCTTTTTCTGTAATTTTGGGTTTAATCCACGGTTCTCCTCCGTTTCACCTAGTAGTTCCAACAATCCCGAGGTAGAGGTCGTTCATCGGGAACTGTGCACAGTCTGGGCCCAGGTTCAGAAGAACCTAGAGGCGTCCCAGAGCATACAAAAGACTCAGGCAGATAGAAGACGTTCTGCTAACCCCTTGTTTGTGGTCGGGGATCTGGTGTGGCTATCGTCAAAAAATTTGCGCCTTAAAGTCACGTCCAAGAAGTTTGCTCCCCGGTTTATAGGGCCGTACAAGGTCATTGAAGTCCTCAACCCTGTCTCCTTCCGACTGGAGTTGCCCCCATCTTTTCGAGTACACGACGTGCTTCATGCCTCCCTCCTTAAACGCTGCTCCCCGTCCTTGGCTCCCTCGAGGAAACCTCCGGTCCCTGTTCTCACCCCTGAGGGGGTAGAATTCGAGGTGGCCAAGATTGTGGACAGCAGGATGGTCCAAGGCTCCCTCCAGTACCTGGTCCATTGGAGAGGATACGGGCCTGAGGAGAGGACTTGGGTACCCGCCCGGGATGTTCACGCTGGGGTATTGGTCAGGAGGTTCCACCTTCATTTCCCCAATAAACCAGGTCCACCTAGAAAGGGTCCGGTGGCCCCTCATAAAAGGGGGGATACTGTAAAGGATCTGTCAGACACAGCTTCTGTGTCAACGCCCATAGGTAATCAGTCTGCACCTGCTTCTATGTCTGTGAGACTGACTCCATCTTCCTCCACTCAGGATGGCAAGCTTAGGAGTGGGAGAGCCTATCACAGCCTGGCCAGACGGAGCTAGCTCCCGCCCTCTGTCTATTTATACCTGCGTTTCCTGTTCCTCCTTTGCTTGTGATTCTTCTCTGCTGGTTTCCTGGCCTTGCTGCAGCTTCTTGAACTACTTCTTCTCTGCTGGTATTCTGGCCTTGCTGCAGCTTCTTGTACTACTGACCCTGTGCTTGTTATTGACCTTGGCTTTACTGACCACTCTTCTGCTCTGCGTTTTTGTACCTCGCTCATCTCCTGGTTTGACTCGGCTCGTTCACCTCGCTTGTTGCTCACGGTGTTCCCGTGGGCAACTTCCCCATTTCCCCGGCTTCTTTGTACCCTTGTCTGTTTGTCTGTCGTGCACCTATTGAGTGTAGGGACCGTCGCCCAGTTGTACCCCGTCGCCTAGGGCGGGTCGTTGCAAGTAGGCAGGGACTGAGGGGCGGGTAGATTAGGGCTCACCTGTCTGTCTCCCTACCCCATCATTACAGATAGATTTTGTGGTGTGTTTCTTCATTTTCATGTTCGCTTTAAAAAGAAATCGGTCTTCAAACTGATACTTTTATGAAATAAGTGAAATTATTATTTTTTTCACCTGTTATGCATTAAATTTAGCAAAAAACTGTGGGGTCAAAATACTTACTATACCCCTAAATAATTACATTATGGGGTCTAGTTTTCTAAATGGGGTAGTTTATGGGGAGTTTCTATCGTTCTGTCAGCTCAAAGCCTCTCCAAATGTACAGTGGGGCCTAAAACATTTTCAAGCAAAATATGAGTCCTGAAAGCCTCAGGGTGCTCCCTTCATTTTGGGCCCTGCCGTGTGTCCAGGCAACGCATTAGGGCCACAATGTGGGTATTTTTGAAAACAGGAGAAACAGGGTGATAGATTTTGTGGTGTGTTTCTTTATTCTCATGGTCGCTTTACAAAGAAATCGGTCTTCAAATTGATACTTTTATGAAAAAAAGTGAAATTTTTTTTTTTCACCTGCTATGTATTCAATTTAGCAAAACACTGTGGTGTCAAAATACTTACTATACCCCTAGATAAATACATTAAGGGGTCTAGTTTTCTAAATGGGGTCACTTGTGGGGGTTTCCATCACTCTGAGACCTATGAGCCTCTGAAAACCTGGCTTGGTGCAGGAAAACAAAATGTACTTAAAAATTTCTAAAATTATTATTCAATTTGTAAGTCCTCTAAATTGCTGAAAATGTATTTTCTTTTTTCAAAAGTGCTGCCAAAATAGAGTAAAGAGATGGAAATATATATTTAATTTAAAAAATTGTACAGTATGTGTGTACATATGTGACATATTGCAGTTAAATATAGGGAAAAATTGTAATTTTTACAACATTTCTTCCATTTTTCTATTTTTTTTATTAATTTCCGCAAATTGTATCAGTGGTACTTTTACCACTAAAATAAAGTACAACATGTGACGAAAAAACAATGTCAGAATTACTTGGATATTCAAAACTTTCCCAGAGTTATTCTCTGATAAAGTCAGACATACCAAATTTGAAAATCTGGCTTGGTCATTAAGGTACAAACTGGCCCGGTCATTAAGGGGTTAATTGTGAAAAACACCACATTTTTGCGAAAAATTGCAAAAAATTGTATTTTTCTCAATTTATATGTATCTGCTTGTAAGACAGGCAGTTATACAAAACAAAATTGCGGGCTAATTAACATCCCCATATGTCTACTTTAGATCGGCATAGTTTTTTGAACATCCTTTTATTTTTCTAGGACGTTACAAGGCTCAGTTGTGAAGTGGCTTTGAGGGACTTATATATTAGGAACCCCCAATAAGACACCCCATTTTAAAAACTGCACCCCTCAAAGTATTCAAAACAGCATTTAGAAAGTTTCTTAACCCTTTAGACGTTTCACAGGAATTAAAGCAATGTAGGTGAAATTTACAAATTTAAATTTTTTTTATTTTTTTTCAGAAATTCATTTTGCAACTCAATATTTATTTCCAAGATTCTGCAGTTTTTAGAAATATCCCACATGTGGCCCTAGCGTGCTACTAGACTGAAAGCACCGGCCTCAGAAGCAAGCGAGCACCTAGTGGATTTTGGAGCCTTATTTTTATTAGAATATATTTTAGGCACCATGTGAGGTTTGAAGGGCTCTTGCGGTGCCAAATCAGTGGAAATCCCCAAAAAGTGACCCCATTTGGGAAACTACACACCTCAAGGAAATTATCTAGGGGTATAGTGAGCATTTTGACCGCACAGGTTTTTTACAGAAATGATTGGAAGTAGGCCATGAAAATTAAAATCAAAATTTTTTCAAAGAAAAAGTAGGTTTAGCGATTTTTTTTTTCTCATTTCCACAAAGACTAAAGGAGAAAAAGCACCACAACATCGGTTTTTATGAGGTAAGTTCAAATCTGGATGTTGGTCATGCGACTGATGTGTGGGGGACCATTTACGCACGTGGATAAAGAATTGGTTAGGCGTCATGCACACGACCGTATTTTTGTCCACCTGTAAATACTGGCGTAGATACGGGTCCTTGGTCTCACGTATTCGACCCGTATTGCACCAGTATTTACCGACCCATGCCCGTAAATACGGGTCCGGTGTCACCCGTATTCCACCAGTATTTACGGGCACGTTTTTGGCTGCAAAATTGCACTGCACTAATCGGCAGCCCTTCTCTCTATCAGTGCAGGATAGAGAGAAGGGTCAGCCCTTTCCGTAATAAAAGTAAAAGAAATTAATACTTACCCGGCCGTTGTCTTGGTGACGCGTCCCTCTCTAAACATCCAGTCCGACCTCCCTGGATGAGGCGGCAGTCCATGTGACCGCTGCAGCCAGTGATTGGCCTGTGATTGGCTGCAGCGGTCACATGGGCTGTAACGTCATCCCAGGAGGCCGGACTGGAGGAAGAAGCAGGGAGTTCTGGGTAAGTATGAACGTCTTTTTTTTATTTACAGCTTTATCTATATTGTGATCAGTAGCCACTGTCCAGGGTGCTGAAACAGTTACTGCCGATCGTTTAACTCTTCAGCACCCTGGACAGTGACTATTTACTGACGTCGCCTAGCAACGCTCCCGTAATTACGGGTGCACACACATAGTCACCCGTAATTACGGGAGCCACATAGACTTCTATGGGCTGCCGGTGCAGTAATTACGGCCTGAAATAGGACATGTTCTATCTTTTTCAACGGCACGGGCACCTTCCCGTAAGCATACGGGGAGGTACCCGTGGCCAATAGAAGTCTATGGGCCCGTAATTATGGGAGTTTTTGCAGGATACTTCTAGCTCAGCATGACTATAAAATATTACAGAAAGACCTAAATAGGCTGGCAGCATGGACAAAAACATGGCAGATGAAATTTAATGTCGATAAATGTAAAGTAAAGTAATGCACCTAGGACACAATAATAGCATTAATTCATATACAATAAATGGAATAAAACTGGGGATAACAGAAGAGTGGGTATTCTTGTTACAAATAAGCTAAGCAGCAGTACTCAGTAGTAGCTGCAAAAGCAAATAGGATTTTAGGTTGTATAAAAAGAGAGGGAAAAACCAGTGATTCAAATGTAATATTACCCCTGTTATAAAACCCCTTGTAAGGACACATCTTGAATATGGAATTCAGTTTCAGGCTACAAATTGTAAAAAGGATCTAGGAGAACTGGAGAGGTTTCAAAGGTGGGCGACTAGATTATTAAAGTGTAGCGAAGCGTTCGACAAACTTCTGACATGTCATAGAGATGTGTCAGAAGTTTGGATTGGTGGGGGTCCGAGCACTGAGACCCCCACCAATCGCTAGAACGAAGCAGCTAAAGTGCTCGTGTTAGCGATCAGCTGCTTCGTTTCTGTTCGGCTTTTTCCGGAAAGCCGATGTATCGGTGTACGGGCTCAGAGACTTTGTATTGAGTCCGTACACTGATACATTTATTTCCGGAAATAGCCGAACAGACACGAAGCACATAAGCGCTCACACAAACACTTCAGCTGCTTCGTTCTAGAGATTGGTGGGAGTCTCCGTGCTCGGACCCCCACCAATCCAAACATTTGAAATGTCACTATGACATGTCAGAAGTTTGTCGAACGTTTAGCTACACTTTAAATGGGATGGGTCGTGTCCCTTACAATGAAAGGCTAGAGAAATTTGGCTTGTTCACCTTGGAAAAAAAAAAAAAGACGCCTTAGGCCCCATGCACACGAACGTAAAAACGCCCGTAATCACGGACCGTAATTATGGCCGGTAATTACGGGCCCATAGAATTCTATTGGCCACGGGTACCTCCCCGTATGCTTACGGGAAGGTGCCCGTGCCGTTGAAAAATATAGAACATGTTCTATTTCAAGCCGTAATAACGGCACGGGCAGGCCCATAGAAGTCTATGGGACTCCCGCAATTACGGATGACTACGTGTGCAAGTGTGCACCCATAATTACGGGAGCTTTGCTAGGCGACGTCAGGGGATAGACACTGTCCAGGGTGCTGAAAGAGTTAAACGATCGGCAGTAACTCTTTCAGCACCCTGGACAGTGACTACCGATCACAATATAAGTTCATATTTACCCAGAACTCCCTGCTTCTTCCTCCAGTTCAGCCTCCCGGGATGACGTTTCAGCCCATGTGACCGCTGCAGCCAATCACAGGCTGAAGCGGTCATATGGACTGCCGCGTCATCCAGGGAGGTCAGGCTGGATGTCAAAAGAGGGCCTCGTCACCAAGACAACGGCCGGGTAAGTATGAATTCATTTTACTTTTACTACGGAAAGGGCTGCCCCTTCTCTTTATCCTGCACTGAGAGAGAGAAGGGGCTGCCAATTAGTGCAGTGCAATTTTGCAGCGAAAACGTGCCCGTAAATACGGGTGGAATACTGGCTACACCGGACCTGTATTTACGGGCACGGGTCCGTAAATACTGGTGTAATACGGGTCGACTATGTGTGACCAAGGACCCGTATTTACGCCAGTATTTACGGGAGGAAAAAAATATGTTCGTGTGCATGAGGCCTTAGAGGTGATATTATAAAAATGTATAAATATATGTGTGATCAATACAAAGAACTAGCACATAATCTATTCTTTGCAAGGACGCTACTAAAAACCAGGGGTAATTCATTGCATGTGTAATACGTTTAACCCCTTAATGACCAGGCCATTTTGCGCGGTAATGACCAAGGATTATTTATTGTTTTTTCACGATCGCATTCCAAGAGTCGTAACTTTTTTTAAATTCCGTTGACATAGCCGTATAAGGGCTTGTTTTTTGCGGGACGAGTTGTATTTTGTAATTGTACCATTTTTAGACTCTTATAATATATCGATTAACTTTTATTAACTTTATTTTAGGAGAGAATTGAAAATAAGCAGCTATTCCAGGATTGATTTTCACGTTATAAATTTACGCCGTTTACTATGCAGCGTAAATAACATGTTAACTTTATTCTATGAGTCGGCACGATTACGGGGACATCAAATATGTAAAGGTTTAATATGTTTTCCTACGTTTGCACAATAAAAGCCCTTCTAGAAAAATATTATTTGTTTTTGCATCGCCGCATTCCAAGAGCCGTAATTTTTTTATTTTTCCGTCCATGTGGCCGGATGTGGGCTTGACTTTTGCATACCATATATGTGTATGTGTTATTTGTTTTGGCGCTTTTACTAAATAAAACCACTTTTTGGGCAAAAAAAGTAGTTTTATTTGATTTTTACTGTAAATTTTTATTTATTTTTTTCACAAACTTTATTTAACTTCTTTACATTTTTTTATTAGTCCCATCAGGGGACTTCACTATGCGATCTGCTTATCGCATATATAATGCTTTGGTATATTTAGTATACCAAAGCATTATTGCCTGTCAGTGTAAAACTGACAGGCAATCTATTAGGCCATGTCTCCGGCATGGCCTAACAGGCATTTGCTGAAGACAGACCTGGGGGTCTTTGTTAGGCCCCCGGCTGCCATGGAATCCCGACGGTGACCCGCGATTTCTTTGCGGGGGCGCCGATGGGGTGAAAGAGGGAGCTCCCTCCCTCTGTCAAACACATTAGATGTCGCTGTCGCTATTGACAGCGGCATTTAATGGGTTAAACTGCCGGAATCGGAGCGCGCTTCGATTCCAGCAGTTGCAGCAGGAGCCAGGCTTTGTATAACAGGCTGCCGCTGATCGCGTGTGTACACTGTCAATACCCACGCGATCACAGGACGGATATATCCGTCCCCCTGCGCGAACCAGTAGCTGCAGAGGACGGATATATCCGTCCTTCGGCGTTAACAGGTTAAGACATCAAAATAGGAAAGGGTTCTTTACAGTTAGTAGTCAAACTATAGGATGCCCTACCCAAAGATGTAATATGGCAGATACTATGGCAACATTTAAAAAAAAAAAAAAGACTAGATGTTTATTTATTGACAAATGGCAATGAGGGTTATAATTAACCCCTTCCCTCTTTGGCCACTTTTGACCTTCCTGACAGAGCCTCATTTTTCAAATCTGACATGTTCCATTCTATGTGGTAATAACTCCGGAATGCTTTTACCTATCCAAGCGATTCTGAGATTGTTTTCTCGTGACACATTGGGCTTTGTTACTGTCAAAATTTGCATTTATCTAAATTTAAATGTATCTACTTGTAAGACAGGCAGTTATACCACACAAAATTGTTGCTAATTAACATCCCCCATATGTCTATTTTAGATTGGCATCATTTGTTTTAAACATCATTCTAATTTCTGGGACGTTACTAGGCTTAGAACTTTAGCAGCAATTTCTCACATTTTAGGGCCTTATATATTAGAAAACCCCAATAAGTCACCTCATTTTAAAAACTTTACCCCTCAAAGTATTCAAAACAGCATTTAAAATTTTTATTAACCCTTTAGACATTTCACAGGAATTAAACTACAGTAGAGGTGAAATTTACTAATTAAATGTTTTTTTTGCAGAAATTCATTTTTAAACCCTTCTCGGTCCTGGACGTACTATTAGGTCATGGTAGCTCTATCGTTCGCGCTCCATGACCTAATAGTACGTCACGGTAGTAACGGCCATTTCGGCCGTCTTCCCGACACATGTAGGAGCTGTGACAGCTGCTGTCTCGCACAGCGGTTGCCGCAGCTCCTACAGCGGGGACCGAACGCCGTGTCCCCGCTGATTAACCCCTTAAAAGCCACGTTCAATAGCGATCGCGGCTTTTTAGGGGTTAAACCACCATCGACGGCCCGCTACACGATAGCGGCCGGCGATGGTGGCTATGGCAACCGGACGCCTTACAACGGCATCTACGACAAAGTCAGGACCCACTATGCTTGCTGTCAGTGAGCAGCTGAAAGCTCTAATACACTGCACTACGAATGTAGTGCAGTGTATTAGAATAGCGATCAGGGCCTCCTGCCCTCAAGTCCCCTAGTGGGACAAAGTAAAAAAGTAAAAAAAAGTTGTGTAAAAATAAGAAAATAAAAGTTTGAAAAGTAATAAAAGTAAAAATCCCCCTTTTCCCCTTATCAGTCCTTTATTATTAATAAAAATATATAAATAAACTATATATAATTGGTATCGCCGCGTCCGTAACAGCCTGAACAACAAAATTATTTCATTATTTATCCCGCGCGGTGAACGCCATAAAAGAAAATAACAATAAACCATACCAGAATCACAATTTTTTTGTCACTTCATCTTCCAAAAAATGGAATAAAAAGAGATCAAAAAGTCGCATGCACCTAAGAATGGTTCTGATCGAAACTACAGTTCGTTACGCAAAAAACAAGTCCTCGCACGGCTTTCTTGATGGAAAAATAAAAAAGTTCTGGCTCTTAGAATAAGGCAACACAAAAAGAAAATTCTTTTTTACAAAAATTATTTTATTGTGCAAACGCCATAAGACATAAAAAAAACTATAAAAATATGGTATCGCTGTAATTGTATCGCCTCGCAGAATAAAGTGAATATGTCATTTATAGCGCACTGTGAACGCTGTAAAAAAAATAAAACAATAGTAGAATTGCTGTTTTTTAGTCACCACACCACTTAAAAATAGAATAAAAAGTGATCAAAAAGTTGTATGCACCCAATGAAAACTGCAATGAATTCCTTAAGGGGTCTAGTTTCCAAAATAGGGTCACTTTTGGGGGGTTTCCACTGTTTTGGCACCACAAGACCTCTTCAAACCGGACATGGTGCCTAATAAAAAGGAGGGCTCAAAATCCACGAGCTGCTCCTTTGCTTCGGAGGCCGGTGCTTCAGTCCATTACCCTACTAGGGCCACATGTGGGATATTTCTCTAAACTGCAGAATCTGGGCAATAAATATTGAGTTGCGTTTCTCTGATAAAACCCTTCTGTTTTACAGAAAAAAAAATGTAATAAAAAGGATTTTCTGATAAAAAAAAGAAATATGTCAATTTCACCTCTGCTTTGCTCTAAATTCCTGTGAAACACCTAAATGGTTAATAAACTTTCTAAATGCTGTTGTGAATACTTTGAGTGGTCTAGTTTCTAAAATGGGGTGTTTGATGAGGTTGTCTAATATATAGGCCCCTCAAAGCAACTTCAGAACTGAACTGGAACTAAAAAAAAAAAATTAGGCAATAGTTTGCTTCTTACATTATACTGATAATCACCCCAGTTTTGACCGTTTGTATAAACTGAGAACCCTATTAGACCATTTCAGTGCCGGGTTTTACAAAGCATACACCCCTGAGAATTGTATTTCTATGAGTCCTTGTTAGATTTTAAAGGGAGGCTTCAATTCCGCCAGTACCTGCCGAGTCAGAGGGCAAGGGTATGGCGTGAAGATGTATAAGCTGTGCGAGAGTGTATCAGGGTATACCGACAAATTTATGATATATGAAGGGAAGGACACCAGTATTCAGCCCCCAGAATGCACCCTCTTACTGGGAGTTAATGCAAAAATTGTGTGGGATTTGGTGCACCCACTGCTGGACCGGGGTTACCACCTCTACGTGGATAATTTTTATACCAGCGTCCCACTCTTCAAGTGCCTCGCTTCCAGAAGTACTGTGGCATGCAGCATTGCTAGAAGAAATCTGAGAGGCCTCCCTAAGACACTGCTTGGGCAAACACTCAGAAGGGGTGAGAGCAGGGCACATTCTAGCAGCAACATATTGTGTGTCAAGTACAAGGACAAGAGAGATGTCCTTGTATTGACAACAATACATGGCCACACCAGTACCCATGTATCTGTACGAGGTACCAGTACAGAGACCCCCAAACCAGACTGCATCCTGGATTACAATAGGTACATGGGAGGGGTGGACTTGTCAGATCAAGTCCTGAAGCCCTACAGCACCATGCAGTGTGGTATAAGAACTTTCCTGCAATTTCAAGAGGTGGTTATCAAGAACCTAATCTTTAGGGACCAAGAAGGGGGCACCCAGTACTTCTGGAAGCAAGGCCACACGCATCGTACCAGGGCAACACTTTCCAGAAGAAGTTCCCCAAACTGGCAAGAAGGGAAAAAGTCAAAAGAGGTGCAAACTCTGCTATAAGAGGGGGATTAGGGAGGACACAATATATCAATGTGACACGTGTCCCGAAAAACCAGGGCTCTGTATGAAAAAGTGTTTTAAAATGTATCATACACTACTGTTCAAAAGTTTAGGGTCACTTAGAAATTTCCTTATTTTTGAAAGAAAAGCACAGTTGTTTTCAATGAAGATAACATTAAATTAATCAGAAATACACTCTATACATTGTTAATGTGCTAAATAACTATTCTAGCTGCAAACGTCTGGTTTTTAATGCAATATCTACATAGGTGTAGAGACGGCCCATTTCCAGCAACCATCACTCCAGTGTTCTAATGGTACATTGTGTTTGCTAACTGTGTTAGAAGGCTCATGGATGATTAGAAAACACATGAAAACCCAATTATGTTAGCACCGCTGTAAACAGTTTTGGTCTTTAGAGGAGCTATAAAACTGACCTTCCTTTGAGCTAGTTGAGAATTTGGAGCATTACATTTGTGGGTACGATTAAACTCTCAAAATGGCTAGAAAAACAGAGCTTTCATTTGAAACTCGACAGTCTATTCTTGTTCTTAGAAATTAAGGCTATTCCATGCGAGAAATTGCCAAGAAACGGAAGATTTCCTACAACGGTGTGTACTTCTCCCTTCAGAGGACAGCACACACAGGCTCTAACCAGAGTAGAAAGAGAAGTGGGAGGCCCCGCTGCACAACTGACAAGTACATTAAAGTCTCTAGTTTGAGAAATAGACGCCTCACAGGTCCTCAACTGGCAGCTTCATTATATAGTACCCGCAAAACGCCAGTGTCAACGTCTACAGTGAAGAGGCGACTCCAGGATGCTGGCCTTCAGGGCAGAGTAGCAAAGAAAAAGCCATATTTGAAACTGGCTAATAAAAGGAAAAGATTAATATGGGCAAAAGCACACAGACATTGGACAGAGGAAGATTTGAAAAAAGTGTTATGGACAGACGAATCGAAGTTTGAGGTGTTTGGATCACACAGAAGAACATTTGTGAGACGCAGAACAACTGAAAAGATGCTGGAAGAGTGCCTGACGCCATCTGTCAAGCATGGTTTGAGGTAATGTGATGGTCTGGGGTTGCTTTGGTGCTGGTAAAGTGGGAGATTTGCACAAGGTAATAGGGATTTTGAATAAGGAAGGCTGTCACTCCATTTTGCAACGCCATGCCATACCCTGTGGACAGCGCTTGATTGGAGCCAATTTCATCCTACAACAGGACAATGACCTAAAGCACACCTCCAAATTATGCAAGAACTATTTAGGGAAGAAGCAGGCAGCTGGTATTCTATCTGTAATGGAGTGGCCAGCGCAGTCACCAGATCACAACCCCATAGAGCTGTTGTGGGAGCAGCTTGACCGTATGGTACACAAGAAGTGCCCATCAAGCCAATCCAACTTGTGGGAGGGCCTTCTGGAAGCATGGGGTGAAATTTCTCCTGATTACCTCAGCAAATTAACAGCTAGAATGCCAAAGGTCTGCAATGCTGTAATTGCTGCAAATGGAGCATTCTTTGACGAAAGCAAAGTTTGAAGGAGAAAATTATTATTTCAAATAAAAATCATTATTTCTAACCTTGTCAATGTCTTGACTATATTTTCTAGTCATTTTGCAACTCATTTGATAAATATAAGTGTGAGTTTTCATGGAAAACACAAAATTGTCTGGGTGACCCCAAACTTTTGAACGGTAGTGTACATCTCTTAGATTTTTAATCTACCCTGACGCACTCGCACAGTTTATCCCCCTCATCTTTCCCTTCTGAGCCCTGCTGTGTGCCCAGGCACCTGATAACAGCCACATGTAGGGTATTGCCATACCCAGGAGAACCCACATTCCAATTTATAGGGTGTACACCGTGTTCCAAATTATTATGCACATTGGATTTAAGTGTCATAAAAATTTAATTATTAGTATTTCAATTAAACTCGTGGATGGTATTGTGTCTTAGGGCTCTTTGGATCATTGTAATCAATCTCAGACACCTGTGATAATTAGTTTTCCAGGTGTGCCCAATCAAATGCAAACTACTTAAGAAGGACGTTCCACATTATTAAGCAGGCCACAGGTTTCAAGCAATATGGGAAAGAAAAAGCTGCCGAAAAGCGTGAAATAGTGCAATACCTTGGACAAGCTATGAAAACATTGGATATTTCAAGAAAACTTAAGCGTGATCATCATACTATGAAAAGATTTGTGGCTGATTCAGAGCACAGACTGGTTTGTTCAGATAAAGGCATAATGAGGAAGGTTTCTGCCAGACATATTAATAGGATTAGGAGAGCAGCTGCTAAAATGCCATTGCAAAGCAGCAAACAGGTATTTGAAGCCGCTGGTGACTCTGGAGTGCCGCGAACCTCAAGGTGTAGGATCCTCCAGAGTTTTGCAAGTGTGCATAAAACTATTATTTGGCCACCCCTAAACAATGCTCACAATACATGAAGACTAATTTTCAAACCGTGTTGTTTACTGATGAGTGCCGTGCAACCCTGGATGGTCCAGATGGATGGAGTAGTGGATGCTTGGTGAATGGCCACCATGTCCCAACAAGGCTGCGACGTCAGCAAGGATGTGGCGGAGTCATGTTTTGGGCTGGAATCATGGGGAGAGAGCTGGTAGGCCCCTTTAGGGTCCTTGACTGTGTGAAAATGACCTCTGCAAAGTACGTAGTTTATGACTGACCACTTTCTTCCGTGGTACAAAAAGAAGAACCGTGCCTTCCGTAGCAAAATTATCTTCCTGCATGATAATGCACCATCTCATGCTGCAAAGAATACCTCTGTGTCATTGGCTGCCATGGGCATAAAAGGAGAGAAACTCATGGTGTGGCCCCCATGTTCCCTTGACTTCAACCCTATTGAGAACCTTTGGAGCATCCTCAAGCAAAATATCTATGAGGGTGGGAGGCAGTTCACATCAAAACAGAAGCTCTGGGAGGCATTCTGTCATCCTGCAAAGATATTCAAGCAGAAACTGTCCAAATACTCACAAATTCAATGGATGCAAGAATTGTGAAGGTGATATCAAAGGAGTCCTATGTTAACATGTAACGCTTTTTTTTATAGAAAGAGTTTTATTCAAATTCAACAAATTACCATTTTAGTTCTCTTTACAACTATTAAAATGTTTTGATCTCTGTTGTGCGTAATAATTTGAAACAGTGCATTTTGAGTTTTTTACTTCTAAAAAAAATCTGTTATCATTAGGAGATTTGTTCAATAAAATTTGCATTATACTCCAACAGTTGATGGCTTGAAAATTATACTGACTGTCATTTGCATAGACTATTTAGGGAAATCAGCGAAAAATAACATTTGCATAATAATTTGGAATGCGGTGTATATCTCTGGTGGCGCATGCTGGGCACAATATATTGGACACTGAAATGGCATACATATATAGAAAATTGGAAATCTCACACTGCACCATCTGCTGCGCATTACCTTTTAGACAATACCTGTGGGATCAAAATGCTCACTACACCAATAGAAGAATGCTTTAAGGGGTGTAGTTTCCAAAATGGGGACACTTCTGGTGGGTTTCCATTACTTGGATACCTCTGGGGCTCTGCAAATGCAACATGTCACCCAAAAACCAATCCAGCAAAATCTGGACTCCAAAGAACACATAGCGCTCCTTTCCTTCTGAGCCCTCCCATGGGTCCAAACGGCAGTTTATCACCACAAATGGGGTATTGCCGCACTCAGGACAAATTGGGCAACAAAATGGGGTATTTTATTTCTTGTGAAAATAAGAAATTTTGTTCAAAAATGACATCTTATTGGAAAAAATTAAATTTTTTAAATTTCACAGCCCAATTCAAATACGTGGTGTGAAAAAACTGTGTTGTCAAAATGGTAACAACAACCATACTTGAATTCCTTGAGGGGTGCAGTTTCCAAAATGGGGTCACTTTTGGGGGATTCCTATTGTTTTGGCACCTCAACACCTGGCATGCTGCCTAAAAAATATTCTAATAAAAAAGATGCCCCAAAATGCACTAGGTGCTTCTTTGCTTATGGGGCTTGTGTTTTAGTCCACGAGAACACTAGAGCCACATGTGGGACATTTCTAAAAACTGCAGAATCTGTACAATACATATTTAGTAGTGTTTCTCTGGGTAAAATATTCTGTGTTACAGAAAAAAATGGAATAAAATTTAAATTCAGCAAGAAAAATGAAATTTGCAAATTTCACCTCCACTTTAGTAATTTCAAAAGAATTAAAGCAAAGGGTTAAAAAAAACTTTCTAAATGCTGTTTTGAATGCTTTGAGGGGGTTTCGTTTTTAAAATGGGGTGTTTTATGGGGGTTTCTAATACATAAGCCCCTCAAAGCCAATTCAGAACTGAACAGGTACCTTAAAAAAGGCTTTTGAAACTTTCTTAAAAATATGAGAAATTGCTGTTCATGTTCTAAGCCTTGTAACGTCCAAGAAAAATAAAAGAATGTTCAAAAAACTATGCCAATCTAAAGTAGACGTATTGGAAATGTGAACTAGTAACTATTTTGGGTGGTATAACCATCTGTTTTACAAGCAGATGCATTTAAATTCAGAAAAATACTATTTTTTTTACATTTTCTCTAAATTTAGCAATTTTTCACAAATAAACACTGAATATATCGAACAAATTTTGCCACTAACATAAAGCCCAATGTGTCATGAGAAAAACTCAGAATCGTTTGGATAGGTTTAAACATTCCGAAGTTATTACCACATAAAGTGAAATATGTCAGATTTCAAAAATGGGCTCTGAGCCTTAAGGCCAAAACAAGGCTGCCTCCTTAAGGGTTTAATCAATTTTTTTGTAACACAGAAAGTTTTACCAGAGAAATGCAACTAAATATTTATTGCCCAGGTTCTGCAGATTTAGGAATTATCCAACATGTGGCCCTAGTGTGGTAATGTACTGAAGCCCAGGCGTCAGAAGCAATGGAGCACCTAGAGCAGGGGTCTCAAACTCGACCGGGTAAGTGGGCCACATATAGAAAAAATGGGACGTTGACGGGTCGCATTGCTTTCAAATTTGATACAATACAAAAGTATTGTTAATCAATTAGTTATTTGAACTATATTACTATAATAATACTACATTACTATAATAATACCGCTAGGTTTAAAATTTGAGAGAATTCTCCACGTGCTTATTTCAACAATCCAGTTTTCTAGTTTAAGTGTCGCTAAATGTAGTCCGGCGGCTCAGTTGGCAGCGTTTGGCACACACACGTCAAGATTGGGCAGCCCCTTTTTAGATAGTGCCATAGTGCCCTCTGTAGATAGTGCCGCAGTGCCCTCTGTAAATAATGCCACAGTGCCCTCTGTAGATAATGCCACAGTGCCCTCTGTAGATAATGCCACAGTGCCCTCTGTAGAGAATGCCATAGTACCCCCCGTAGATGCTACCACAGTGCCCTTCGTAGATGATGCCACAGTGCCCTGCGCAGATAATGCCACACACACCCCAAGTAGATGGCTCCATTGGCGCTCCCTCTAGGAGTGGAATCCCCAGCCAGAGCATTGCCGACGCTTTGGCTGGGGATTCCTCTGCTGTTGGAGCCACTGACGTCACTGTCCATACACTGTGACGTCAGGGGATTCTCCTGGACGGGAATGTGATATTAGGGGCAACCCCAGAGCTGGAGTCCCGGGCAAAACACTAGTAGGCTCTTCCTAGGACTTCAGCTGTGCTCCTGACATCACTGGGACTACTGCTCTGGGGAAGCCCCTGACATCACTGTCGATGTATGGACAGCGATGTCAGGGAATTCCACAGAGTCCTGGAGCAGAGCCGATACTAGCGCTCTGCACGGGACTCCAGGTCTGGGGAAGCCCCAGACATCGCTGTCAATATGAGGACAGTGATGTAAGGGATTCCCCAGAGTCCCAGAGCAGAGCCTATACTAGTGCTCTCCTCTGGACTCCGCTCTTGGAAAGACACTGACAACACTGTCCATATATGGACAGCGATGTCAGGGAATTCCACAGAGTCCCGGAGCAGAGCCTGTACTAGCGCTCTGCTCGGGAGTCCGGCTCTGGGGAAGCCCCAGACATCGCTGTCCATATGTGGACAGCGATGTCAGGGAATTCCACAGAGTCCCAGAGCAGAGCCTGTACTAGCGGTTCTGTGTCCTGCGGGCCGCAGATGATTGCCCCAGGGGCCGCATGCGGGCCGCGTGCTTGAGACCCCTGACCTAGAGGATTTTGGGGCCTTCAATTTTTTTATATATATATATATATATATATATATATATATATATATATATATATATATATACACATATATATATATATATATATATATATATATATATTTTAGGTACCATGTCAGGTTTGAAGGGCTCTTGCGGTGCCAAAACAGTGGAAATCTCCCAAAAGTGACCCCATTTGGGAAACTACACACCTAAAGGAAATTATCTAGAGGTATAGTGAGCATTTTGACCCCACAGGTTGATTGCAGACATTTTTGGAAGTAGGCTGTAAAAATTTAAATCTACATTCTTTCAAAGAAAATGTAGGTTTAGCAAATTTTTTTTCATTTCCACAAGGACTAAAAGGGAAAAAGAATGCAACATTTGTAAAGCAATTTCTCCCAAGTAAAACAATACCCCATAAGTGGTCATAAACAGCTGTTTCGGCACACAGTAGGGCTCAGAAGTGAAGGAGCGCCATTTGGCTTTTGGAGTGCAGATTTTGCTGGATTGGTTTCTAGTTGCTATGTCGCATTTTCAAAGCCCCTGTGGGACTAAAACAGTGGAAACCCCACAGAAGTGACCAGATTTTGGAAACTATACCCCTCAAGGTATTCACCTAGGTGTGTAGTGAGCATGCTAACCCTGCAGGTGTTTTGCATAAATTAGTGTGATTTTTTTCCATAGATATGCCAAAATGTGGTGCCCAGCTTGTGCCACCATAACAAGACAGCTCTCTAATTATTATGCTATGTCTCCCTGTGTTAGAAGCACCCTACATGTGGCCCTAATCTTTTGCCTGGACATTTGACAGGGCTCAAGAGTGAAAGAGTACCATGTAAAATTGAGGCCTAATTTGGTGATTTACAAAGTATTGGTTCACAATTGCAGGGCTTTGATGATAAAAGAAACCCCTGAGAAGTGACCCCATTTTGGAAACTGCACCCCTGAAGGCATTTATTAAGGGGTGTAGTGAGCATTTTCACCCCACAGGACTTTTCCATAAATTATTGCGCTGCGGATGGTGCAAAGTAAAATCTTTTCCCTACATATGCTATTTCAGTGGTAAATATGTCGTGCCCAGCTTGTGCCACTGGAGACACACATCCCAAAGATTGTTAAGAGGGTTTTCACGGGTATGGCGATGCCATATAAGTGGAAGTAAACAGCTGTTTGGGCACACTGTAGGGTTCAGAGTGGAGAGAGCACCATTTGGCTTTTGGAGGGTGGATTTTGCTTGGTAGAAGTTTTGTTTTAGTATTGCTGGTGTTTCTGTTTATAATGTGGTGGCATATGTAAGCTGGGCAGAGTACATCAGGGGCATAGTCAGGTGGTATAATAATTGGGTTAAAAAACAACCAGTAAAATAATCGATATATGTGTGTTACTCTGTGACACAATCCTTTCTGAACAGGCCAGTGTCGCACTGATAAATGTCCTTCCCTATCCCCCGCGCATGGGACGTCAAAGGGGGGCCCCCTCTTTCTAACTGTTTAGATGCAGCAGTCGCTTTTGACTGTGGCATCTAAGGGATTAAACGAGAAGGTTCCAAATAGCCGATATCCACTTAGTATGGAGAAGCCTCAGCCCATGATCCCGCTCCATACTTCCCCTTGCCAACTATGACATAAGTATATGTCAAATGTCAGCAAGGGGTTAAAGGAATTTTAGGACTATAAAATCATAATTTTTTTTAATGATCCCTTAGGGCTTTTATGAAATAACAATGTCCCTCAGATACAGTTTTGCTGTTTAGTCCTGGCTCTGTGCTCCCGTTTGTTTACATCTATAGTTTTCAGTCTATGTCCGTTTCCTGTGTTCCTTTCATACTACAAAAACCACATGGTCCCTTGCGCTGGCCCAGCAGAGGAAACTACCACTAGACCTCCCTTCAGCCCATTTTGACATTTTGAGTGGACTATTTGATTGGGACATTTTGATGGGGCTTTACAGTCGGGCGCATGCGCAATAAGGCATTGAGCTGATGAAGGGGAGGTAGACTGACATAGGCGCCATGAGTGTGGTAGTTTGAGCATGCCTGGTAAGAACACGATGAGCTTCTACAATGCATGCTCAGAGAATGAAGAGACAAAGGAGAAAGTCTGCCATCCCACCAGTGTACAGTGATGTCACAGATGACACGCCCATTGACTGCATCGACCGGAAGAGAAGAATGAAGATGTACGTAACGTTGATGGAATCGGGGAAGCCACCTAGTGACCGGCCGGGAGATACAGCGATCGTTAAAGAAAAAAAAATGTAAGTATATTCAAAACTCTGTTGTTTTTACATGTTTAGTTAATTTAACAATGGTAGATACGTCCTGGAGAAGCCCTTTAGGCTAAGTTCACATGGGGCAGATATGCTGCGTAAAAGATACACAGTGTATCCGCCCCGGTGACCGCAGAGAATTCTGAACGAAAAATCACACCAAGTTGTGGTGCAGTTTTTCACCTGTAATGTCCGCTGTGGAAAACTGCAGCATTAAGCCAGACTGCTGGTAAGCCAGCCTCCTGGGATGATGTTTTATCCCAGGAGATTGCAGCAGCCTGTGATTGGATATAGCGGCGGTCACATCGGATGAAACATCCCAGGAGGCCGGCCTGCAAAACATCAGAGGTAAGTATAAGTTGTTTTTTTTTCTAAGTTGCGATTTTTGCGACGTAACTGCTGCGATTCCGCCGCAAAATTCAATGGGGAAAACTTGCAATAAACTACTGGCGACTTCGCAACCACAATTGACATGCTGCGGCTTAAAAAAAATCACACCGCAGGTCAATTTGTCGGGGGAATCTCCGCATATATCACGTATGCAGCATCTGGATGAGATTTCTTGAAATCTCATCCACTCCCCTGATACTGTATTTATTTCACTTGTACTCACTAAATAACTGTCTGATTGTGGGGGTAAACACACAAAGAAACCGTAGCATTTTTGTTGAACTTTTATGTAACTTGGGCGATTTTTGTGCGGTGGCTTTGCAAAAATAGCGGCCAAAAGATGCCTAAAACAAAGTCAGTGCTTTACTAGCACTGTTGCCCCATTCTAGTGATTGATTGCCGAGAATCCCAAAAGTCAGAACTACTTGATCTTTAAAGACCCATTAACACTCCACAATTGTTCTAAAATACCTATAAGAGATCCCTGATACACAAAATTATTACTATCCTGAATGCCTTATTCGCATTCCGTTCGTTCCCTACGTTAAAGGTATAGATCGGGAAAGCACCTGGCATACATGCTAAATGTGTACAAAGGGCTCCATTAGCCTGAGGGAGGCCTGAATAGTGTACATTTGGTACATGCATTTTTCCTGGTGTTTTTAAAGTCCTATAGAGCAGACGAAGTAAAAAAAAACACAAAAAAATTAGACATACCTTGAACATGCTGCATTTAAAAAAATTTAAAAAAACAAAGTCCCCAAAAATGTAAACGCTATGTATGTACACACTCAAATTTTACTATAGACCAGGGGTCAGCAACCTGTAGCACCGGTGCCATAAGCGGCACTTGGGGCATGGTTTGCTGGCACATTTCCCTCTCCTGGTGACATTATATGCCTAACGGCACTGATCACCAGGAGAGCGAGAGAAGTACTTCATTGTGTTTGTCACTGCTGAACATTTGGCAAGCACACAATGAAGCACTACTCTCTCTTCTGGTGTTCAGCGTCGCTAAGTACATAGTGAAATGCTGCTCTCTCCTTGTGATCAGCACCACAAGGATGGACTTGAGTAACCACTCTATAAAAGAAAAAGGTTAGAAAAAGTTGGCGGCTCTCTCCTATGTGCACCCTCCCCCCCAAGCTGGTGTTCAGTAGCTGCGGTCTTTCCTGTGTACAGTTTCGCCCAGTTGGTGTTCAGTAGCCACGGTCTCTCCTATGTGGACCTCCTTCTCAAGCTGGAGTTCAGTAGCCTTGAATGCACCACAGATGGATCAGCTTTGCGAAGATAGTCAGGGTCATGGGTCACATTGAAATGTAAGTTTAATTAACTGATTAATTGATTTAGGTCACATACGTGGTAACATTTTGTGTTATATGACTTTCATGTTTGCATGGCACACAGAGTACTTCATCATTGATTTTTTTTATCGGCACACCATACAGTAAAGTTTGTCTACCCCTGCTTTACAATTTCAACTAAAATCTGGCTACAGAGGTTTTAACGCCAAAAAACCTTCACAAAAACAGAAAATAACGCAACCCAAAAAACTTGAAAACGCTGTGTGTAAAATTGACCTAAAGGCAAAAAGGGAAATTGCAAGCTCCTGGATTTCTTGCCCACCTTTAAAAAAGGGGAGATTCCGTTTGCAGTAAAAAGTAAGGGAGTACACTGGTGCTGCTCCTGTGGTGGGGGTCTGGGATGAGACCGCAACTTCAGTTGCTTTTGATCCTGGGGAGTTGTACTGTATGGAATGTGGTGGAAGAAAAAAATGGAAGAGGGATATGGGTTTTATGCGTCCCCTTGTCATGATAACGTTGCATTTACCAGAGGTAGCAACAAGCTTGAAAGCGCAAGACTTGGTAGAAGGCACAGGGCTTCTTAGAAGTGTTCTACTGCCAGAAGACTGGTGCCATGTTGGGATCAATGCCAGCTGGATGTGGCTCAACCTCAAAGTGGCTGTAATGGAAGGACCTGATGACTTGAACTCAGTTGGCTGGGGGGGGGGCTAGGTCTTTTGCTTTTTTTTCACCAAATTATGGATGTGTCGCTGGCAGCGGTATTGCTGTCACGATCTGTGGGTATGTGGAACCACTGGGCCGTACCGCTGTAGCGATATAGCAGCTGGCCAAATAGAGTACAAAGTCAATGTCTATAGTTCGGATAAAGGTACCTGTGGCAATGCAGACTTAGCGATGGTTTAGGCTCGGATGGAACTCTGTAAGCAGGCAGACAACAGGTGCGGTGAAACATAGCAGGTGTAGCAGGCGACAAAACACGACTCGAACTTCGTACAGCACTGAAACATGATAGCACGGGATACAGGATACAGGAACGGCAACACTGGGAACTGGAAAACACTCGAGACCATTTGCAAAAATTGACATGGGAAGGTACAAAACGCTCAGGCAATGAAGGAAGGGGCAGGGCCCTTCTATAGTCCAGGGTGATCTGGGAGCAATCAGCTCAATCTCACACATGTGTGTGCGCTCTGGCTCTTTGAGGCTGGACTGAGCATTCGCACCCACCCTAGAGGTCACTGCGGGACAGGACGGTCGCATGTGCTGTGATCCCTGGAGAGAAGGGCGTCGGCAGTATGAGAAGAGTTGGTGGTCAGCGAACGCGGATGTTACACTTGCCTAGTGGGGGTACCCACTGTAGATACTACCTGAAATGCTATTTTTTGGTAAACTCTTATTGAAAGCAACAGCTGGATTCAGTCTATCAATTTTAAGTGACATCCAGCACGGTTTTACTAAGGACAGAGAAGTTGTCAAGCCAACCTGACTTGTTTTTACGAAGAGGTGAGCAGAAACCTAGACAGAGGGGCCGCTGTGGATATAGTGTTTTTGAACTTTGCAAAGGCATTTTACACTGTCCCGCATAGACGTCTAATGGGTAAATTAAGGACTATAGGTTTAGAAAGTATAGATTGTAGTTGGATTAAGAATTGGATCAAGGACCGTATCCAGAGAGTTGTGGTCAATGATTCCTACTCTGAATGGTCCCCGGTTATAAGTGGTCGTGTCGTATACCCAGCAAAGAATTCAAGATCAACAAAGCGGCCAGAGCCAGTGCAGAGAGTGACGTTACCCGTCAGGTTCCCCATGGCAGGATCTGGAAACGGGGCCACTTTGGAAAATGTATGTATATTACAAATGTATTTACATTTATAAATTACAAGCATTAACACAAAGTCACTAAATCTTGGACAACCCCTTTAATGACAAGGCGTTTTGCGCGTTAATGAACAAGCACTTTTTTCCCGTCGAGTCATAACTTTTTAATTTTTCCGTTGAGATAGCCGTATGAGGGCTTGTTCTTTGCGGGACAAGTTGTATATTTTAATTGCACCATTTTTGGGTGCACATAGCATATTGATAAACTTTTATTAACTTTTTTTTGGGGAGAGAATTGAAAAAGAACAGCTATTCCAGCATTGTTTTTCACATTTTAAATTTACGCCGTTCACTATGCAGCGTGAATAACATTTTACCTTTAATGTATGGGACCGCACAATTGTGGCTATACTAAATATGTATAGGCTGTTTTATGTTTTACTACGTTCGCACAATAAAACCCTTTAAAAAATATATACCGTATTTATTTTTGCATCGCTGCATTTCAAGAGCCATAACTTTTTTATTTTTCAATCGATGTGCCCACATGTGGCCATGTTTTTTTGCGGGACAAGGTGTAGTTTTCATTGGCATAATTTTAGGATATGTGGGACTTAATAATACATTTTTATTAGATTTTTTTGGGGGGGGGGTGGAAAAAAAATGACTTTTGCAGTTTTTTTGTGTGCCGTTCATCTGCTTGTTTAATCAATGTGTTACCTTTATTAGGGGCGTAGCTAAAGGCTCATGGGCCATGGTTCAAGAATTCAGCTTGGGCCCCCCTACTCTTACCCAACACCAAGAGACCCCTGCGCACGCCTATGCCCAGCAGACCACATGGATGTCCTCCACAGTATAATGCTCCCAATAGCTGCCCCCACACAGTATAATGCCCCCATAGCTGCCCCATAGTATATTGCCCCATAGCTGCCCCCACAGTATAATTCTCCCATAGTTGCCCCCATAGTATATTGCAATCCATAGCTGCCCCCACAGTATAATGGCACCACACAGTATAATGCTCTCCATAGTGGCCCCCACACAGTATAATGCCGCCCATAGCTGCGCCACATAGTATAATGCCCCTATGGCTGCCCCCACACAGTATAATGCCCCCACAGTATATTGCCACCTATAGCTGCCCCATAGAGTATAGTGCCCCCATACAGTATTATGCCCCCATACAATATAATGCCCCCCATACAATATAATGCCCCCCATACAATATACATAGCTACCACATACAGTATAATGCTCCTCATACAGTATAATGCCCTCCATAGCTACCACATACAGTATAATGTCCCTATTCAGTATAATGTCCCAATAGCTGCCCCATACAGTATAATGCCCCCCCCCCCCCCATAGCTGCCACATGTGGTCCTAGTGTGCCACTGGACTGAAACACAGGCCTCAGAAGCAAAGGAGCACCTAGTGGATTTGGGGCCTCCTTTTTTTTTAGAGAATAATTTAGGCACCATGTCAGTTTTGAAGAGGTCTTGCGGTGCCAAAACAGTATAACAAAAAAAAAAAAAAGTGACCACATTTTGGAAACTACATACCTCAAGGAATTTATCTAGGGGTATAGCATTTTGACCCCACAGTTTATTTGCTAAATTAATTTCCATTTTTCTGTAAAGACGAAAACATGGAAATTGTTAATTTTTACAAGGAGTAAAAGGAGAAAAAACACCCCAACATTTGTAGAGCAATTTCTCCCGATTACAGAAATACCCCATGTGTGGTAATAAACTGCTGTTTGGACCCACAGCAGGGCTCAGAAGAGAAGGTACGTCATTTGGATTTTGGAGCGCTGATTTTGCTGAAATAGTTTTCAGTACCATGTCGCGTTTGAAATGTACTGGAGGGACCAAAACAGAGGAAATCCCCAAAAGTGACCCCATTTTGGAAACTACACCCCAAGGAATTGTTCTAGGGGTATAATGAGTATTTAGACCCCACAAGCCTTTTGCAGAATTTATTAGATTTAGGCCGTGAAAACGAGTATCAACATTATTTCCACTAAAATGTTGCATTTTTTCATTTTCACAAGGGATAAAGGAGAAAAAGCACCCCAACATTTGTAAAGCAATTTCTCCCGTGTATTTCTGGACTGATCCATTTCTTGCTTTTTCGTTTTTCCCTACCATTTAATGTACTGGGAAACTGAAAAAAATGCTTTACAGGCTGAAATGTTTAAAAAACTGTGATTCAAAAAAAAAATTTTTGTTTCACCATATTCTAAGAGGCATAACTTTTTTAAATTTTTGGTTGATTGAGAGGTGTGATGGCTTATTGCGGGACGATCTGTAGTTTTTATTGGTACCATTTATTGGTACACACAACTTATTATATTTTTTCTAATGCTAAGTTGACCAAAAAGCAGCGATTTTGGCGTTTTCAATTCTCTATTTTTTACGGATTTCACCGTGCATGTTAACCCCTTCAAGACCCAGCCTGTTTTGGCCTTCAGGACCCAGCCAATTTTTTTCAAATCTGACATGTGTTACTTTATGTGGTAATAACGTTGGAATGCTTTTACCTATCCAAGCGATTCTGAGATTGTTTTCTCGTGACATGTTGTACTTTATGTTAGTGAAAAAATTTTGTCTGTAATTTTGCTATTTATTTCTGAAAAACACCACAATTTAGAAAACAATTGCAAAAATTAGCATTTTTCTAAATTTAAACGTATCTGCTTGTAAAACAGATAGTAATACCACACAAAATAGTTACTAGTCAACATTTCCCATATGTCTACTTTATGTTTGCATCGTTTTTTGAACATCCTTTTATTTTTCTAGGACGTTACAAGGCTTAGAACTTTAGCAGCAATTTCTCATATTTTCAAGAAAATTTCAAAAGGCTAGTTTTTCAGGGACCAGTTCAGTTCTGAGGTGGCTTTGAGGGCCTTATATATTAGGAAATCGCCAGAAGTCACCCCATTTTGAAAACTGCACCCCTCAAGGTATTCGAATCAGCATTCACAAAGTGTTTTAACCCTTTAGGCGTTTCACAGGAATTAAAGCAAAGTAGAGGTGAAATGTACAAATTTAATTTTTTTTGACGAAATTCATTTCTAATACATTTTTTTTGTAACACAGAAGGTTTTACCAGAGAAATGCAACTCAATATTTTATTGCCCAGATTCTGCAGTTTTTAGAAATATCCCACATGTGGACTTAGTGTGATAATGGACTGAAGCAGCAGCCTCAGAAGCAAAAGGAGCACCTAGTGGATTTTGGGCCTCCTTTTTTTTTGAATATATTTTAGGCACCTTGTCAGGTTTTAAGAGGTCTTGTGGTGCCAAAACAGTGGAAACACCCCAAAAGTTACCCCATTTTGGAAAATACACCCCTCAAGGAATTTATCTAGGTGTATAGTTAGCATTTTGACCGCACAGGTTTTTCGCTAAATTTATCAGAATTAGTCTGTAAAAATTAAAATCTACTTTTTTCTGAAAAAACATAGAAATTTTTAATATTTACAAGAGATAATATAGAAAATGCACCCCAACATATGTAAAGCAATGTCTCCCGATTACGGCAATATCCCATATGTGGTAATAAACTGCTGATTGGACCCACAGCAAGGCTCAGAAGGGAAGGAGCGCCATTTGGATTTTGGAGCACGGATTTTGCTGGATTGGTTTTCGGTTCCATGTCGCGTTTGCAACACCCTGGAGGGACCAAAACAGGGGAAACCCTCCAAAAGTGACCCCATTTTGGAAACTACACCTATCAAGGAATTTATCTAGGGGTATAGTTAGCATTTTTACCACACAGGTTTTTCGCTAAATACAGGGTGGGCCATTTATATGGATACACCTAAATAAAATGGGAATGGTTGGTGATATTAACTTCCTGTTTGTTGCACATTAGTATATGGGAGGGGGAAAACTTTTCAAGCTGGGTGTTGACCATGGTGGCCATTTTGAAGTCGGCCCTTTTTTTATCCAACTTTAGTTTTTTCAATGGGAAGAGGGTTATGTGACACATCAAACTTATCGAGAATTTCACAAGAAAAACAATGGTGTGCTTGGTTTTTACATTACTTTATTCTTTCATGAGTTATTTTCAAGCTTCTCTTTGTTTACAGCCATTGACATGTCGCAGAGGTTAACACGTGAGGAGCGGATAGAAATTGTGTTGATGTCTGGAGAACGCAGTACCCGGGTCATTGCAGCAGATTTCAATGCAAGACACCCTACGAGACCACCCATCTCCCATGCTACAGTTTGCAGACTGCTTGCCAAGTTTCGTGAAACTGGTTCGGTGTTGGATTTGCCCAAATGTGGACGCATGAAAACTGTCACTAATGAAGAAACATCAGTGGCTATCCTAGCTTCATTCAGCAAGAGCCCACAGCGTAGCACTCGCCGCATGTCACTGGAGAGTGGCATCAGTCGAACATCCCTTCGGCGGATATTAGCTACTCACAAATGGCACCCTTACAAACTCAAGCTGCTGCAGCATCTCAACGAGGATGACCCAGATTGGCGCACTGAATTTGCTGAATGGGCAAAACAAAAATTGGAACAGGACCCTCAGTTTACATAGAACATTTTGCTCAGTGATGAGGCAAACTTTTATGTGAATGGTGAAGTTAACAAACAAAACCACCGCTATTGGTCTGACACTAACCCACATTGGATAGATCCCTCCAAGACTGTTGGAACACAAAAATTGATGGTATGGTGTGGTATATGGGGTACAAAGATAGTGGGGCCATTCTTCATCAAGGAAAACCTCAAGGCCACGGGATATCTGAAATTGCTACATGATGATGTGTTTCCCTCTTTATGCACTGAAGCTGGCACGTTCCCTGAGTTTTTCCAGCAAGATGGTGCACCACCACATTATGGGTGTCAGGTCCGAGCATTCCTAGATGAACAGTTTCCTGGAAAGTGGATTGGTCATTGTGGGCCAGTTGAATGGCCCCCTAGGTCTCCCGATCTGACCCCCTTAGACTTTTATCTTTGGGGTCATCTGAAGGCAATTGTCTATGCTGTGAAGATACGAGATGTGCAGCAACTGAAACTACGAATACTGGAAGCCTGTGCTAGCATTTCTTGTTGCTATCAGTGTGTGAAGAGTGGGAGAAGAGGGTTGCATTGACAATCCAACACAATGGGCAGCACTTTGAACACATTTTATAAGTGGTCAGAAACTTGTAAAGAACTCATGAAAGAATAAATTAACGTTAAAACCAAGCACACCATTGTTTTTCTTGTGAAATTCTCGATAAGTTTGATGTGTCACATGACCCTCTTCCCATTGAAAAAACTAAAGTTGGATTCAAAATGGCCAACTTCAAAATGGCCGCCATGGTCAACACCCAGCTTGAAAAGTTTCCCCCCTCCCATATACTAATGGGCCACAAACAGGAAGTTAATATCACCAACCATTCCCATTTTATTTAGGTGTATCCATATAAATGGCCCACCCTGTATATTGGAATTAGTCTGTAAAAATGAAAAACTACTTTTTTTCTGAAAAAACATAGAAATTTGTAATATTTACAAGGAATAATGAAGAAAATCACCCCAACATTTGTAAAGCAATGTCTCCTGATTACAGCAATATCCCATATGTGGTAATAAACTGCTGATTGGACCCACAGCAGGGCTCAGGAGGGAAGGAGTGCCATTTGGATTTTGGAGCACGGATTTTGCTGGATTGGTTTTCGGTGCCATGTCGCGTTTGCAACGCCCTGGAGAGACCAAAACAGGGGAAACCCCCCCAAAAGTGACCCCATTTTGGAAACTACACCTCTCAAGGAATTTATCTAGGGGTATAGTTAGAATTTTGACCACACAGGTTTTTTGCAGAATTTTGTGGAATTAGGCCGTGAAAATTAAAATTAACTTTTTTTCTGAAAAAGCATAGAAATGTTAAATTTTTACAAGGAATAAAGGAAAAAAGAACCACAACATTTGTAAAGCATTTTCTCCTGATTACGGCAATACCCCATATGTGGTAATAAATTGCTGATTGGACCCACGGCAACGCTCAGAAGGGAAGTAGCGCCATTTGGATTTTGGAGCACGGATTTTGCTGGATTGTTTTTCGGTGCCATGCCGCCTTTGCAACGCCCTGGAGGGACCAAAACAGTGGAAGCCCCCCAAGTTTCCCAATTTTGGAAACACCCCTCAAGGAATTTTTCTAGGGGTATAGTGAGCATTTAGACTCCACGGGTCTTTTGCAGAATTTATTAGAATTAGGCGGAGAGAATTAATATCACAATTTTTTTCCACTAAAATGTTGAATTTACTCATTTTCACAAGGGATAAAAGGAGAAATAAACAACCAATTTTTGTAAAGCTATTTCTCCCGGGTACGGAAATACCCCACATGTGGTCATACATTTTTTTCATTAGAAATGAATTAACCCTTTCAGGACTGATCCATTTTTTGCTTTCTTATTTCCGTTTTTCACTACCCGCCTTCCAAGAGCCATAACTTTCTTTCTTCTACACATTTTTTTTGTCCCCTTAGGGGACTTGTACCAGCGATCATTGGATCCGTGGGTACAATATGCTGCAATACTAATGTATTGCAGTATATTGTTATTTTTACAGACTCCTGTAACAGCGCGATCGCTGTTCCTGTCCGTTAGTCCCGGGTGTCAGCTGTAATACACAGCCGACACCCGCAGCGTATGGAGCGGGCTCAGCACGTGAGCCCGCTCCATACATCAACCCCCGCACCATGACGTGCTATTAAGTCATAGTGCTCAAAGGGGTTAATGCACAGCGGATTGTGTGAATATTGCAATTTTACACTGATATGCCATTTTAGTGCATATGTCGTGCCCAGTTTGTGCCCCTGAAGACAAATACCTCATAAAGCTTTAAGCGGGTTCTCCCGGGTATGGCGATGCCATATATGTGGACGCAAACAGCTGTTTGGGCACGCTGCAGGGCTCAGAAGGGACAATTTATGACAATTCAGTGGCAAATATGTTGTGCCCAGCTTATGCCACTGGAGAGAAACACCCCAAAAATTGTTAAAAGGGTTCTCCTGGGTATGGCGGTACCATATATGTGGAAGTAGACTGCTGTTTGAGCACACTTGTAGGGCTCAGATGGGTGGGAGCACCATTTGGCTTTTGAAGCGTAGATTTTGCTTGGTAGTAGTTTTGTTTGGAGTTTTACTGGTTTTTCAGTTTATAATGTGGTGGCATACATAAGCTGGGCAAAGTATATCAGGGGAATAGTCAGGTGGTATAATAAAGGGGAAAACAAAATAATCTATAGATGTGTGTTACTCTGCGAAAAATCCTTTCTGAACAGGCCGGTGTCACACTGATAAATGGTTTATCCCCCTTTTTGTCCACACTCCGCACCTTTGCAGTTTGGGGAATTTTGCTGGGAAGTGTTGAACTGGTATAATACGGGCACCCTCGCTTCCAGCAGATATGTTTGGGCCCTCCCCTTCCTGGTTCCCTAATTTTAGGACCCCGATAAATTGCCTCTTGAAACAGACAAAATGTTCCCTTCTGATCTGCACAACCGCATATTTTTATTTCCTGACTTATTGAAGCCATAACCAATTTTATTTTTTCATAGACGTAGTGGTATGAGGGCTGTTTTTTTTTTGCGGGACGAGCTGTAGTTATTACTGGTACCATTTTGGGGTACATGCGACTTTTTGATCACTTTATATCCTATTTTATGAGAGGCAAGGTGACCAAAAAACAGCAATTCCGGAATAGGTTTTTTTATACAGCGTTCACCATGCATTATAAATTACATGTTAACTTTATTATGCGGGTCAGTAAGATTCCGGCGATACCTACTTTATAGCACTTTTTTTTGTTTAACAACTTTTTGCACAATAAAATTACTTTTGTAAAAAGAATGCATTTTTTCTGTCGCCATGTTGTGAGAACCATTATGTTTTAATTTCTTCGTCGACAGAGCTATACGAGGGCTTGTTTTTTGCGAGACGAGCTATAGTTTTTATAGGTAACATTTTTGGATACATGCGACTTTTTGATCACTTTTTATTAAAATTTTTGTAGGGCAAAGTGACCAAAAAATAGAAATTCTGGCCTTGTTTTTTTACGCCGTTCACCGCGTGGAATAATTAACATAATATTCTAAATTTTAGGCTGTTACGGTCGCAGCGATACCAAATATGTATGGTTTATTTACTTTTTTCAATAATAAAATACTTGAGAAGTGAAAAAGGGCGATTGTGTTTTATTTTATTACTTGAAACTTTGATTATATTTTTTACAACTTTTTTTTTCACTTTTTTACACTTTTTTTTAGTCCCACTAGGGGACTTGAAGGTCCAACAGTTGGATTTTTTTTTCTAATATATTGCACTACCTATGTAGTGCAATGTATTAGATCTGTAAGTCATTCACTGACAGCAATCAGATTAGGCTTCGCCTCCGGGCGGGGGCCTAATCGCCATCCGTAATGTCAGACAGGAGGCCATTGTTAGGTCTCCTGTTGCCATAGTAGCAGTCGGCAGCTGTGCGATTGCAGGGCAGAGTTGCCGATCTGCTAACCACAAAGATGCAGAAATCGCATCCGATCGCTGCATCTAAGGGGTTAATGGCAGGGATCAGAGCTAGCTCCGATTCCTTCCATTACAGGTGGATGTCAGCTGTAACATACAGCTCACATCCACCGCTGATGACGACGGCTTATCTCCTGAGCCGGCGCATTCTTGCCGGCGGCTACGGAAGCCTTTCAGGCCCCGCCTCCGTGCAGGGGGCTGAAAGTTTTCGGTGCTAGGCACCCCAGGAGCCCAGTATTAGGCCTCCGGTTGCCATTGCAGCCACCGACATCCCGGCGATTTCATTGTTGGGGTGTTGATGACTGCAAACACCTTAAATGCAGCGATCACTTTCGACGGCTGCATTTAAGGGGTAAATGGCGGGGATCTAAGCTCACTTCGGCTCCCGCCGTTACAGTAGGATGTCAGCTGTAAGATACAGCTAACATCCAAGGATGATGGTACCGACTCAGCTTCTGAGTTGGTGGCATGCATTTGTCGTAAGTATACCACATTTTGCAGGAAGCACTGGTTTTCCATGACGTATACTTACAACAAATGTCGGACGGACTGGAAATGGATGAGAATTTGGAGACACGAATGCAAAATGAACATGAAAAACTGACAAATGATCAGTTTTTAATGGCTATCTTTTGTGGCTGCAGCCTAAATGTCTATGATGCCAGGTGTCCCTTTCACATGTACCGTGGTCGGGATGGGAAATCCGGCAGATAGTTTTTCACGGTCGTGTGAATCCGGCCTTAATGTAATTTATTTAAAGGACGGGTGTCGCAAATTTTTTTTTTATATATAATATTGCTTTTAGTATGTTATTAAAATACATTTTATTTGCTTGTGTTTTACTTTTTTCTAACTTTTACTTCTCTATGGGGGCTGCCATTTTGTTTTTCATCTCTGTATGTGTCGATTAACGACACATACAGAGATGGAATACGGAAGCTACAGTGCATAGGAGTCAATGAACGGGAGCCATTCCATTGACTCTCCTCTCTGGCTCTGTACTGCGCAGACGCAGGTCAGAGTCACACAGCAGAGCAGCTGTTTGCAGGGAGATAGCAGGCGCCACTATGAAGACCAGCTGCACTGCAGGTAAGGTGTGTGTCTCTGTCTGTCCCTCTCTCTCTCACAGACCGCCGCTCTCGTGACCACCGACGCCCCCCCCCCCTCGACGGGCCCCGCCCCCCCGACGGGCCCCTTCCCCAAACAGGCGCCCCCCCCAACGCCACCCCCCCTGACGGCGCAACCCCCCCCCCGACGGGCCCCCCTGTAGTTGTGCAGGAGACTCTGTATAAAGGACACATGATGTTACTGTCCTGGGAAAGCTGGGTGATAATATGTCAGCTGTTAGTGTGGTACCCAGCTTTCCCAGACCCCTGAACGATAAAACTCTCTAGTTGTGCTGAGACTGAGAGGTTCATTAGTCACATCCCCAAACAGTCTCAGCACAACTAGAGAGATTTACCATTCAGGGGTCTGGGAAAGCTGAGTGACCACCATTACCCCTCCTACTGGAGTGTGAGAGGTTCATTAGTCACATCCCCAAACTCACTCCAGTAGGAGGGGTAATGGTGGTCACCCAGCTTTCCCAGACCCCTGAACGATAAATCTCTCTAGTTGTGCGGAGACTGAGAGGTTCATTAGTCACACTCCCAAACAGTCTCAGTACAACTAAGGAGATTTATCGTTCAGGGGTCTGGGAAAGCTGGGTGACCACCATTACCCCACCTACTGGAGTGTGAGAGGTTCATTAGTCACATCCCCAAACACTCCAGTAGGAGGGGTAATGGTGGTCACCCAGCTTTCCCAGAAGAAGATATAACCAGGAAAGGGCTGGATGGACGGGCTGAGGGTGCACAGGGTTTTTGGTGATCCCCCTCTGTCATGTGATCGGACCTAGGTTACCGGTTCATCAGACGGGGTTCATGTGACTATAAATCTGTCCATAACAAGAGACAGTGCACTCAGGACAAGCCCTGTCCTCATGCCGTAGTTGTGTGGTTCTGTCTGCAGTGATGGCGGTAGGTGGCTCTGACACCCGCCTCCCCCGTCGGGTCATCTCAGGACAGAAGGGGTGTCCGGATTGGAGACACAGTGCCGCACCTGTCCTCTTGTTGTGTCTGGTATTGCAGTTCACCTCCATTGAAGTGAATAGGACAAAGCTGTAATACCACACACGACCTGAGGACAGGTGCGGTGCCATGTTTTCCTGGACGACCCCTTTAAGACTTTTCCCGTGTCTGTGTGTGGCAGAGCGGAGTGTGCACGGGCGCCGCTGATACTTCATAGCCGCTTATCAGCTGTTTTGAAGAATCAGCGGCGAGCACCCCCCCCCCACACACACACAAACACAAATCCATCCCAAACGCAAAATCAAGTGTAATCAAGCATTTTTTTTAATCAACATTGTTTTTTTATTGAAAAATTTTTCAGTACAAATTATGCATTGCAAGGACAAGAATAACATACTCATCATCACATAAAGTTTATCAAAACAAACAACTGCATCAAAAAAATTATGCTTAAGATAGAGTAATTACATATTTAACTCTTGGGCCTATAGCTTCCCAGGCAACCCCTAAGCATCATGGAAATATACAGTTCTGAGGAAGAAGCAACCACCCCCTCCATTCCTCTGTGAATCTTGTAAATCTGTGAGTTTTATATGCTATAATTTTTTCATAAGCACACGTAACATTCAGCATAGTATGAATCTCATCAATGGACGGAATGGTTGTACTCCTCCAGTATCTGGTTATTGCTAATTTGGTAGCTAATAAAAAATGAGCAACCAGCACCCTAAACTCCCTTGGTATCTCCTCAAGACCCAGTAAAAGGAGTGCCAGAGACGGTGATGTGTGCAAATTAGTTTTACATATTCGGGAAATAGTTCTGAATATCGAGGACCACAAGGACTGAAGATAAGGACATGCCCACAATATATGAAGCAGTGTGCCCCTATGTCCACATCCTCTCCAACATAGATTGGAAGAATTAGGATATATATGGCTCAACCTATCAGGCGTATAATACCAACGCAGTACCGTCTTGATAGCAGACTCGTAATGCGAGACGCATGTAAAAGTAGTAGTGATGAATTTCAAAGAGAATTTCCACTGGGATGTTTCAAAGACCTGTTTCAATTCCTTCTCCCATGCCAGGAATGGAGACGTTTTAAGAAATAAGGACTTTGAACCCATGAGTGAGTAAATAGGTCTAAGGCGGACTGGAGTACTTGATGGGGCTGACCATAGTTGAAACACCTCCTCGTTGGCTGTTAATTGAGTATAGTCTCCCGTAGATAGGAGGTGTCTTATTCTTAAATACTTATAGAAATCTTTATGGGAGATGCCATATTTGTGTGTTATATCGGAATATGGAGCTAATTGAGCCTCTTCCATCATATCATTGAGGTATACAATGCCTCTTTCTTTCCAGGGTCTCAAATCCATATCGCTTAAGGCTATGCAGAAAGTCTCGATAGGTGTTACCTTCTGAATTGAAAACTTTGTATTCGGACTACGTGAATGAAACTGTTTCCAATAATGCAAGGAAGTATGTAGAAAGTAAGGAAGAGAGGTAGGTATGGCTATGGGCATTAGTGAAGCCAATAGTAAAGCCCTCAAGTTATGGCTAGGTGCCCAAAAAGTCTCAATATGTATCCAATGTTGTGAGACATCACCTGTCCACCAGTTTCTTAAGAGCGAGACTTGAGTTGCACAAAAATAATCTTGAATATTGGGTAGACTCAAACCTCCACATTTTTTATCTCTACTCAAGATCGAGGAAGCGATTCTGGGTCTTCCCGGCTTCCAAATAAATGTATTCAACAGTTTCTGCACCTTATTGAAGAAGGAACTCGGTAGTTTAATAGGGACCGTTCTAAATATATACAGCATTTTTGGTAGAATTAGCATTTTAAAGGCCGCTATGCGACCCACCCAGGATATTTCGGATTTATTGTACAACAACATATCTTGTTCAATGGTTTTTAACAGTGGGATATAATTATATTTATATAACGCAGGTATAGAGTTAGTAACTGCTATACCTAGATAGGTAACATGGTGTGATTGCCAATCCATGGGAAACTTAGATTTAAGTGATTGAAGAGTATCCAGAGGAATGTTAAACGGTAAAATTTGAGATTTATTCTCATTAACTTTATAAAGAGATAGTGTCCCAAATTCTTTAATAATGTTTAGTGCTGTCTCTAAAGACTTCTCCGGGTGTTCCAGTGTCAGCATGATATCATCTGCGAACAACGAAATGCGATGTTGTCTATTTCCTATGCAAACCCCAGTGATATCTTTGTTCAGTCTAATCGCTTGAGCTAGCGGTTCTATTGATAGTATGAATATCAAGGGGGAAAGTGGACACCCCTGCCTAGTCCCATTAGAAATATCAAAGTTATCTGAGAGTGCCCCATTAACATACACTCTCGCGGAAGGTGCAGAGTATAACGCCTTGATAGCCTGCAATATCCCACCTTTTATGCCCATAGTCTCCAACACCGAGAAGGCAAATGACCAACGCACTCGGTCGAACGCTTTTTCAGCATCTAGTGTCACCATCACTGAGGCTTCCTTTGAGCCCTGGACATAGTCCAATATATCCAGAACCCTTCTGGTATTCTCAGTTATTTGTCTGCCCTTGACAAATCCTACTTGATCTCCTCCTATCAGGGAGGGTATTAATGGTGCCAGTCGGTTAGCCAAAAGTTTTGCATATATTTTGAGATCTGTATTAAGTAACGATATTGGTCTAAAGTTTTGCGGGATATCTGGGGATTTCCCAGGCTTTGGAAGTGTTATGATTAGAGCTGAAAGCATTTCTTTTGGAAATGAGCCCTCTTTAAAGGCCTGTGTTAGAGTATTATGCAAATGAGGGATCAGAATATCTATAAATGTTTGATAGTAGCAATTTGTGAGGCCATCTGGACCTGGTGCTTTCTGCAAGGGAAGTGCTTTAACAATGTCTTCTATTTCCGACAGTTGTATCGGGGAATTTAGGGCCTCCAGCTGTCGTTTAGGAAGGATAGGTAGGTTTAATTTTGTTAGAAATTGGCTAATAGAAGTCACAGGGACAGATGGGGAATTTGAAGACCCATCCAAATTGTAAAGACTAGAGTAAAATTCCATAAACTCATTGGCTATATCTCGGGGGTCATAGAGCTTGGACTGTGTAGATCTTCGATGTAAAAAGGGGATCCTAGTCTTATATGATTTTGCCTTTAACCGTTGAGCCAGTAATCTGCCTGCTTTATTATTTTGTGAGTAGTACTGGGCCTTAATTCTGGTGAGGGATTTTTCATATTCATGTAGTAAACAATCTCTCAATTGTATTCGTAGATCTCTAAGCTGTGACACCTGTTCGGCGGATACTGAAGATTTGTTTAGATCTTCTAATGTACGGATGTTCTGCATGATATCTTGCATCTTTTTTCCCCTTTCTACCTTAGCTCTGTGTCCTAATTTAATGAATACTCCCCTGATTATGGCTTTATGAGCATTCCAAATTGTGAAGGGGCTAGTAACTGAACCCACATTTAACTGGAAGTATTCTTTTAAGGCCGATTCTATCTCAGTTCTATATTCCGTGTGGGCTAATAGGAAGGGATTACATCGCCATAAAGACGTATTGGATGCCACATAGGATTCTTCGATTTGAAGTGATATGGAGGCATGATCTGACCATTTAATAAGGTCAATGGTAGTGTTAGTAACAGTATGCAACAAGGACTTCTGTATCAAAAACATGTCTATGCGTGAATAGGTTGCATGTGCGGAGGAGAAAAATGTATAATCCCTCTCATTTTCATGGTGAATGCGCCATATGTCATATAACTCATTTGTGTGTAAAAATCCGCCCAAGGGTTGGGAGGCCGATCTCTGCTCCGCTGTAGAGTCCAGAGCCTTATCGTGGATAGTATTAAAATCTCCACACATGACTAAATGACCTTGTTGAACTTTTTTAAGTTTCCGAAAAAATTTACCCAAGAACCGGATTTGATGCTGGTTAGGGGCATACACCACCCCCAGTGTGTACAGAGTGTTGTTCAAATTGCAGACATGTATGATAAATCTGCCATTTGGATCTACAATTGTCTCAATAGACTTATGAGCGACTGTGTCTTTAATTGCCAACATTACGCCTCGTTGTTTTTTAATGTGGTGTGATTGTATAATACACGGGAACTTATAATGTTTGAGTCTATGTGCATCCTTAGCAATGATGTGCGTTTCTTGCGCACACAATACATCTCCCCTGGATTGGATAGCCTCTTTCCACATATACGAGCGTTTATGCGGACTATTCAGTCCTTTGACATTTAAAGAAAGAAATTTAAGAACCATGAGGACTATAAATACCAGATATTACTACCATCATTACATCTGCATAAAAAGCTTTAGAAGATAATCGGTACCTAGATATGCTCTCTAAGAAAAGGTACACTTCGTTGGAATAGAGACCCTTCTTTGAATTCGCACCCATTACTCTGCGTACACAAAATCTTTCCGTTTTATACATCCTGCAATGCCCAAAAGAAAAAAAACAAACCTGTGAAACAATAACAAAGGAGAACAAAAGAAAATGGTAAAACATATACAGCCTCATCTGCTGTATCCATAGAAACGGGTACCCACTCACGGTTACACACCGAGAGGGTCAGAGAACTCTCAATGCACCATTTGAAGTAGCGAACAGAGTTCAATGCTTGGTGCGTCTTCCATGTGTCACGGTATGCCATTCTTGATGTATACGAGTCGATGATCCTCCATTATCTCCACTTTTCTCTGGTGCTGGAAGATTCCACATCTGCAGTAATTTAGCACCTTCCTCCAGTGATGAAATAGAATGCATAGTCCCCTGGCGTAGAATCAGGATTTTGACCGGGAATCCCCAACGATATGCCACTTTTTGATCACGTAGTACGGTCGTAATGGGCGCAAGTTGCCTCCTCAAGCGTAGCGTAGCTGCAGATAGGTCCGCATATAACTTCACATGCTGATACGGAGTTGGAAGATCTTTTGTTTTCCTTGCAATATCCATAAGATACTCCTTAATGTGGAAGAAATGTATTCTCGCCAGAACATCCCTCGGCGTTGTCTCTGGCAGATGCTTTGGCCGGGGGATTCTGTGAGCTCTATCTATAATAACGTCATGCAGGGAGCACATAGGCATCATTGCTTTAATGAAGGATTGCAAATACTGTTGTATCTCCTGCTGTGTCACCTCCTCCGAGATTCCTCGAAATTTAATATTATTTCGCCTAGAGCGATCTTCCAGGTCATTGATTTTCATATGGATCTGCTCTATTTCTTCTGATAAAGCATTGTGCGAATCGACCAGATTATTATGAGAGGATGCAAAATCCGCCATTTTATTTTCCACATGATCAACTCTCACTTCTAGTTCATTAACTGTGGTGTGAATTGGTAAAAGAAGCTGTGCAAATTCTTTGTGCATGGATGCACTAAACGCTACCAACATGTCCCTCAGTAAAGTGCCAGAAGCTGGTGCATCAGTAGTGTGAAAACTCTGCAGCGTTGCATTGACATGTGCTGGGGAGGATCTCACCTCAGATAGTGAACCCGGCTGCTCCTGGAGCTTCTGCTTCTGTTGGGCAGGAGCATGAGCTTTACCATCAGCCCGCTCGGGGGAAGGGACATGCCTGTTCTCAGAGTTTAAACTCCCCTCTCTCTCTGCATGCTGTCGATAGCAGCCAGCACTACTGTTTCCCTCCTCTGCTCCTACCTCTTGTGATGATTCCGGTTGCTCTTGTCTGGGCGAGGAGCACGACGGGGGAGATGTCCCAGAGTGAGAGGAAGATGGCGACCTGCCCGATTTCGCGCCTTTCACTCCCCGCTCTTTATCAAAGAAGAACTCCAGTTTCTCCTGCTTTTGATGCTGTCTCTTGCCGCGGGTCATCATCAGGGATGAATCTGCTTCACCGGGGGAAGGTTTGTAGAAAGTGAAAGTAGCTTTATACGCTGTGTCAGTCGCTCGGTGCCGGAGCTCTCTGTTCAAGCTGCCATCAGTCTCGGCTGCCAAGCCACGCCCCATCAAGCATTTTTTTTTATGTGTTTTTTTGCACGTAAAATGTGCCAAAAAAAAAAAAAAAATGTCAAATACACGGCGTGTGAACCGGTCAACTGAAAAGTCATTTACTTCACTTTCATCATTCTAAGGCTGGGTTCACACGACCTATTTTCAGGCGTAAACGAGGCGTTTTATGCCTCGATTTACGCCTGAAAAGACGGCTCCAATACGACGGCAAACATCTGCTCATTCATTTGAATGGGTTTGTCGACGACCTGTAATTTTACGCGTCGCTGTCAAAAGACGGCGCGTAAAATAACAGCATTGGCAAAGAAGTGCAGGACACTTCTTGGGACGTAATTTGAGCCGTTTTTTATTGAATTCAATGAAGAACAGCTCCAAATTACGTCCGTAATTGACGCCTCGCAAAACGCGAGTACGAGCAATTACGTCTGAAATGACGGAGCTGTTTTCTTCTGAAAATAGCTCCGTCATTTCAGACGTAAATGCAGTTAGCGTGTGCACATACCCTAAGGGTATGTTCACACACAATGTTTTCAGCTGAAAAATCGGAAGCAGAACGCCTACAAGCATCTGCCCATTGGTTTTAATGGGAAATACGGCGTTCTGTTCGGACAGGGCGTTTTTTACGTGGTAGTTTTCCAAAAACAGCACATAAAAAGACGCCCGACCAAAATGAAGTGCACATAACTTCTTGGGACGTTTTTGGAGCCGTTTATCATTGACTTTATAGAAAAACAGCTCCAAAAACGGCCGTTAAAAAACGCGAGTTTGATTAAAAAAATGGCTGAAAATCAGGAGCTGGTTTCCCTTTGTTTAGTAAGCGTGTAAACGTACCCTTAGCCTTTTGGTGTGTCCTATAACTTCTGCCAGCTGCAGAATCATACCCAAAATGGCTGCCGGACACTGCTTAGCAATCTTTTCCTGTCTTGTGGGAGGGGGGGTGAGATTCCCTCCCACATTTACAGCAGCTGTGAGTCAGGTTGCTTTGCCTTATTCACCTTGCTGTAATTCTGGGAAGTGCTCCCCCTGGTTGCCAACATAGGAAAACATGTCAAATTATTATTTAATTTTTAATACTTTCCACCATATGGAAAAAAAAATAAAAATACAGCAAAAAACGTAAAAAATATAATAGTAATAAGTAACGACACTTTAAAAAAAGGTTTAATTTGCGACACATTCCCTTTAAAACCCGCATCGTGGGGCCGGTACTGACAGGGTCCTGTTCAGACCTCAGACACTATAATGTCATCTTGTCCCAGAGTGCCCGCTCGGCGCTATCTGCCTGGCCTTGCTGAAATTTACACTGCTCTCACCTGCAATGTCGGTGACGATGGTCAGAGAGGGTTGTTAGTGCATGCAGTATATATTGGATTGTAGATTCTGTTAACTTATGTGTTCCCTAGCAGGGAACAGGTTATCAATTAGATATTCCTTTTTCCAATTGTATTTATGATTTTAAAAAAAAAGCACTTGCAGAGGTTAAAAGTTGTGAAGTCACGTACAATAATTATAGCAATATATGTTAAAAAGTTATTTATATAAAGAAAATGTATTACATTATCTCTTGGTATTACTGTTAAATAAAGCAAGAAATAAATTTCAAAAAAAGAAATAAAAAAAGAAATAAATAGAAAAAAAAAAAAAAAAAAGAGATTCAAATCGAAAATCGCCCAAAGTGTTGAAAAAAAAAAATCTAGATTTTCTTTTTGGGCAAAATCGCCCATCCCCACTACACCCCTTAATAAATGCCTTCAGGGGTGTCATTTCCAAAATGGGGTCACTTTACATCAGAGACTTTGCAATTGTGAACTAAAACTTTGTAAGTCGCCAAATTAGGCTCAATTTCTCATGGTACTCTCAGTCCTGTGCCTAGTCAAATGTTCAGGCAAAAGGTTAGGGCCACACGTAGGGTGTTTCTAAAATCGGGAAACACAGCATAATAATTAGAGAGCTGTCATTTCACGGTGGCACAATCTGGGCACCACATATTGGCATATCTATGGAAAAATTCCCATTTTCACTCTGCAACATCAAGTGCACACTAATTTCTGGAAAACACCTGCGGGGTTAACATGCTAACAAAACCCCTAGGTGAATACCTTGAGGGGTGTAGTTTCCAAATGGGGTAAATTCTGGTGGCGTTTTCACTGTTTTGGTCCGACAGGGGCTTTGCAAATGCGACATAGCTCCCACAAACCAATCCAGCAAAATTGTGTGCCCAAATAGCAGTTTATAACCACATATGGGGTATTGCCGTACTCGGGAGAAATTTCTTTACGAATGTTGGGGTTCTTTTTCTACTTAATTAGTTGAGAAAATGAAAAAATTTGAGTCAAAGCTACGTCTTATTGGAAAAAAATATATATATATTTTCACTGTCAAATTCTAATAAAATCTATGGAACACCTGTGGGGTCAAAATGCTCATTATACCCCTAGATGAGTTCCTTGTGGGGTGTAGTTTACAAAATGGGGTATTTTTGGGGGTGTTTCCTTTGTTTTGGCATCAAGAGACCTCTTCAAACTTGACATGGTGACTAAAATATATTCTAAAAAAAGAAGGCCCCAGAATCCACAGTCCATTAGCACACTAGGCCCACATGTGGGATATTTCCAAAAACTGCAGAATCTGGGCAATAAATATTGAGTTGCGTTTCTCTGGTAAAAGCTTCTGTGTTACAAAAAAAAAATGATTAAATATTAATTTCTGCAAAAAAATAAAAAAATTTAACATTTCACCTCTACTTTGCTTTAATTCTTGTTAAACGCCTGAAGGGTTATGAAACTTTCTAAATGCTGTTTCCAATATGTTTTGGGGGGTGCAGTTTTTAATATTGGGTGACTTATGGGACTTTGTATTGTATAGGCCTCTCAAAGCCACTTCTCAACTGAACTGGTTCCTGTAAAAATAGCCTTTTGACATTTTCTTGAAAACGTGAGAAATTTCTGCTAAAGTACTAAGCCTAGAAAAATAAAAGGATGTTCAAAAAATGATGCCAATCTAAATTAGACATACGGGAAATATTAATTAGCAGCTATATTGTGTGGATTACTTTCTGTTTTACAAGCAGATACATTTAAATTTCGAAAATGCACATTTTTGCAATTTTTCATAAAATTTTGGTGTTTTTCGCTATTCAATACTGAATGTATCAACAAAATTTTACCACTAACTTAAAGTACAATGTATCACGAGAAAACAATCCCAGAATCGCTTGGATAGGTAAAAGCATTCCAAAGTTATTACAACATAAAGTGACACGTCAAATTTGAAAAATAAGGCTCTGTCAGGAAAATCAAAAGTGGCTGCAACGGGAAGGGGTTAAATAACGGACAGAACACTTACCAATGCAATTCAATGGGGCTACTCACACATCCATGCTTTTCACAGTGCGTGTGTCTGTTGCGTGAAACTCACCGAAAGTCTTGGCCTGCTTTTGTGGATCAGACTCGCTTACAGAAGTCTATAGGTGCGTGAAAAAAACAGGCAGGACGCGGAAAACATCATTATGCTGTCTGTTTTTCAAGCATCAGTTGCTAAATAAATGGAGAAAAAAAAAAGTTAAACCAGGAGGTGATTGCAGTGGAGAAACACAAACTGATACCACACAAAAACCACTGACACAACATGGGAAGTCATATGCTTGAAAAACTGCTTGTTTTATGTGTACACACTCGTCTGAATAAGGCCTTAGGCCGGGTCAGATACACTGCGGAAAAACTACACAGCGTATCCAACCTGGAACCCGCAGCACCTTCCGTCCGAAACAGAATTTACGCTGCAGAATGCAGTGCTGGGGTAAAAAAAGAATGTCCATACTTACAGCCTCCCTCTTTTCTGCGCATAATCCGGCTTCCCAAGAGGACGTGGCAAGCCATGTGACGCTGCAGCCTGTGATTGGCTGCAGCGGTCACGTGTGATGAAACGTCATCCTAGTAGGCCGGACAGCAGGTAGAAGGGGAGAGTTCTGGGTTAGTACGATTTTTTTTTTTTGTTCCTGAGTTGCGATTTTTGCGAGAGTATCGCTGCAATTCCGCCGCAAAATTCAGAACCATTGAATTAAACGGGGAAAATATGCTGCAGTTTTTTGCTAAATTTAACGCAAAGCAGGTAGAAAAAAATTAAATTTTCACAAATGTGTCAGTGTAAAGACAGATTTCTTTGTAAAGCGAACAGGAGAATGAAGAAACAAATTCCAAAATCTATCACCTTGTTTCTCGTGTTTTCAAAAATACCCCCATTGTGGCCCTAATACGCTGCCTGGACACATGGCAGGGCCCAAAAGGAAGGGAGCACCTGGAGGCTTTCATGACACTTATTTTGCTTGAAAATGTTTTAGGCCCCACAGCACATTTGGAGAGGCTTTGAGCTGCAAGAAAGATAGAAACTCCCCATAAATGACCCCATTTCGAAAACTAGACCCCTTAAGGTATTTATCTAGGGGTGTAGTGAGTATTTTTTTGCTAAATTTAATGCAAAGAAGCGGGAAAAAAATAAAATTCCACTGTTTTCATAAATGTATCATTTTAAAGACAGATTACTTTGTAAAGCGAACAGTAGAATGAGGAAACACTTCCCGAAATCTATCACCCTGTTTCTCCTGTATTCAAAAATACCTCCATTGTGGCCTCGATCTGCTTACTAGACATGTGGCTGGGCCAAAAAGAGAGGGAGCACCGTTTGGCTTTCAGGGCACAATTGAATAAATTCTAGGCCCCATATCATGCATTTAGAGGCATTGAGCTGCCTGAACACACCCAGAAATTACCCCATTTTAAAAACTAGACCCCTAAAGGTATTCATCTAGTGTTGTAGTGAGCTTGCTGACCAAATACAATTTTAAAGGAGGAAATAATATTTCAGACACTATTGGTATATAATATTTTCTTCAAATTCTTATTACATTTCCACATGAAATAGAGGAGACATGTGGTAAAAGGTTATTTTGTTAGAAATATGTCACATTAATAAATTTGTGCGGCATACAAGAGAAGTGAAGCTGTGTATTCATAATGGATGCATGTCGCTATAGACAAATTTGCCTGTACTTATGACTATGCCAAGCTAAAGAAGTAGTTGCCCCGCATCTGTGCCATTATGATGTAATTGTGATGCCAAAACCATATATAGGTACAATAAAGGATCACTAACCACAAAAATTGTCAGTATTTCCAGAAGCATTCACTGGTGCAAGAGTTCCTTCCGAAAACCCGAATGCAGAAAAGCCCATATTGTATTGATTAGGAACAGCTCCATTATTAGTGGTCCTCCAAATAAAAAAAATTTTTTAAAAAAAAGTATCAAACATTAATAAAAATAACAGTTTTGTTCGGCAGGACATAGTCATAAAAACAGTCAAAAGCAACAAAATTATCAAAAATATGAAAGGGGTCAAATATTTTTTTTAAATATTTTAAATATATAGAATTGCTCCCAATTTGGAAAGCCCACAAACTAAACTGAAAATATTAATTAAAATTGACTTCCTAAAAAGTCCCCCATCCCCTATTTTGACATTCCCTAAATAAAATAAATAATTGTAAACTGTGTGGTAAGTTTCAAAACCGGGGTAATTACAGAGTCCTGCTTGAGATGGTCACATTGGGAAGTAGAATCGACTATCCCTCCTCCTTCCATGCTTACGGCAAACCCGTCACCTTTTTTTGGGGATATCTTTGCGTCTCGGTGGAAGGGCCGGGGTGAAAAAAGTGGCGCTCTGCAAGTTTTCGCACATCCTCAGACTTGTAGGGTTGTGCAGGGGCATAGGAGTCATATAGGAGACGCTCAATAACCTCCTCCTGGACCTGGAGGAAGGAGAGCGTTCCTTGGTATTTTTATAAAGTGCAAACCCATTATAGGTAGCAATCTGAATTAGGTAGATTGCTACCTTTTTGTACTAGGCCCTGGTCTTATGCTTCACCAAATAAGGTTGAAGCACCTGGTTCGACAGATCTACACCTCCAATGAATTTGTTGTATTCTGTCACACACCGGCTTACGCTTTTCCACAGTGGCCTCCTCTCTCTAACTGCCACCGAGGTGTCTGGATGCAGAGTGGACAACATATAGACATCCTTATCATTCCACTTTACTGCAAGTAACTGCTTGCTTACCAGTGCGAACGACGCCTCAATTCCCACACGTTTCCATCGGGATTTAAAAAGGGGGACACTGTTATAAAAATTATCTGTGTACACATGGTACCCTTGGTGCAGGCATGGCACAATTAGGTCCTACAAAATTTTGCAGGATGTGGCAATTCTCTTTGGGCAGCCTGGGGGATTAATTTGGCGGTCTTTGCCTTCATAAATCAAGAAACCGCAGGTGTACCCTGTTGTGCTCTTGCACACCTTATATAGTTTAACACCATATTTGGCAAGTTTGGAGGGGATGAACAGCCGGAATGAAAAAGACGGCCTCTGTAGCTCATCACGGATTCATCCACCGATAAATTTTGATCTGGGGTGTAGGATTTAAGAAAAGATTATTGTAGGAGGGAAATTAAAGGTTTCAATTTATTAAGGCGATCGTGGCCTGGGTCATTTCTTTGAGGGACTTGGGCGTTACCTGTAAAATGCATTAACCCCTTAATGACCAGCCTATTGTAGACCTTAATGTCCAATCCATTTTTTACGTTTTTCCATCGCCTCATTCAAAGAGCTATAGCCTTTTCATTTTTGCGTCAACATAGCTGTATATGGTCTTGTTTTTTGCGGGACAAGTTGCAATTTTTAATAGCACCATTTTGGGGTACATAGACTTTATTGATTAACTTTTATTAACTTTTTTTTGGGGGGAATAAAAAAAAAACAGCAATTTTGCCACTCTTTTTTGTGTCCTAAATTTACGCCGTTTACCGTGTGGTATAAATAACACAATACCTTTATTCAGTGGGTTGTTGCGATTGCAACGATACCAAATTTGTATATTTTCTGTATGTTTTACTACTTTTACACAGTGAAAACACTTTTTTTTCCAAAATTATTTGTTATTGTGTCTCCATATTTGAAGAGCCGTAACGTTTTTATTTTTTCGCCGATGCAATTCTAGGAGTGCTTTTTTTTTGCGGGACGACTTGTAGTTTTTATCGGTACCATTTTGGAGTAGATGCAACTTTTTGGTCACTTTTTATCACATTTTTTTTAAGTCCGGATTCTAAGAATACAGCAATTTTTGCAAGTTTTTTTATTTTATTTTTTATGACGTTCACCGGGCGGGTTAAATGATGTAATAACTTTATAGTCGGGGTCGTTACGGACGCGGTGATACCAAATATGTGTAACTTTTTTACTTTATTTTGTTTGTTAATAATAAAGCAGTTTGTAAGGGGGAAAAGTGGGTTTTTCATTTTTCTTTTCACTTTTTTACTAGTCCCACTAGGGGACTTCACTATGCGATTATCCAATCACATTTATAATACACTGCAATACTTCTGTATTGCAGTGTATTATGCCTGTCCGTGTAAAACGGACAGGCATCTGCTAGGTCATGCCAAGGCATGATCTAGCAGGCATTCACTATAGGCAGACCTCGGGGCCTTTATTAGGCCCCCGGCTGCCATCGGAGAAACAGACACTCGGCGATCTTATCGACGGGTGTCAGTGGGATGAGAGGGAGCTCTCTCCAAAACCACTCAGATGTGGTGCACGCTATTCAGAACCGCATCTGAAGGGTTAAACGGGTGAGATCGATACGACAATCGATCTCACACGGTCGAGCAGGGACGCCGCCAGCCCTGAGCTACCTCTGGCAGCTGAGAGCAGGGAGATTTGACAGCTCCCTGCTCTGTTTACTTATTCCAATGCAGCGACGTAAAAAGTCTATTGCATCGAAATAAGGCCCGTTAGTGACCGACGTAAAAACACTATGGGCCGGTCACTAACGGGATTCATATCGGTGTCAGGAAATAACTTCTGCAAATACAGGGGTAGCGTGGAGAGCTCTTGATGCCCAGTAGGAGCGAATACTTGTTTTTTTTTAGAAAAAAAAGTAAACACAGTGTAAAGGATCTGCCAGGCACAGCTTCGGGGTTAACGCCCATAGGTAATCAGTCGGCACCTGAGTCTATGTCTCTAAGACTGACTCCAGCTTTCACCACTCAGGCTGGCAGGCTTAGGAGTGGGAGAGCCTATCGCAGCCTGGCCAGACTCAGCTAGCTCCCGCCCTCGGTCTATTTATACCTGACTTTCCTGTTCCTCCTTTGCTTGTGATTCTTCTCGTGTGGTTTCCTGGCCCAGCTACAGCTTCTGACTATTTGATCCTGCTCCATACTGACCCTGGCTTACTGACTACTCTTCTGCTCTGCGTTTGGTACCTCGTACTCTCCTGGTTTGACTCGGCTCGTTCACCTCTCTTGTTGCTCACGGTGTTGCCGTGGGCAACTGCCCCATTTCCCTTAGCTTTGTGTACCCTTGTCTGTTTGTCTCGTGCACTTACTGAGCGTAGGGACCGCCGCCCAGTTGTACCCTGTCGCCTAGGGCGGGCCGTTGCAAGTAGGCAGGGACAGAGTGGCGGGTAGATTAGGGCTCACTTGTCCGTTTCCCTACCCCTATCATTACATAATCACAAGCCCATTACCTAGTCTACCCTGGTCCCTGTCTCTACTATGGACCCCCTTGAGACCCTGGCCCAGCAAATGCAGGGTCTCTCCCTACAGGTCCAGGCCCTGGCTCAGAGGGTCAACCAGCCTGACGCTACCATGGTAGTGCCCCTCACCTCACGAACCCCTCCTCAAGATGCCTGACCGGTTCTCAGGGGACCGGAGGACTTTTCTCTCCTTTCGGGAGAGTTGTAGGCTCTACTTTCGCTTAAAGCCTCACTCCTCAGGTTCTGAGAGCCAGCGGGTGGGTATAATTATGTCCCGGCTCCAGGAAGGGCCCCAAGAGTGGGCCTTCTCCTTGGCTCCTGACGCCCCTGAACTTTCCTCCGTTGATCATTTCTTTTCTGCTCTCGGACTCATTTATGACGAGACTGACAGGACTGCCTTTGCCGAGAGTCAGCTGGTGACCTTACGTCAGGGTAAGATACCTGTTGAGGAGTATTGTTCTGACTTTAGGAAGTGGTGCGTAGCTTCTCGGTGGAATGACCCTGCCTTAAGGTGCCAGTTTAGGTTGGGTCTGTCGAACGCCCTGAAAAACCTGCTAGTTAGCTATCCCTCTTCTGACTCCCTAGACCAGGTTATGGCTTTAGCAGTACGACTTGACCGACATCTCAGGGAACGACAACTTGAAAGTTTTTGTGTTTTCCCCTCTGACTCCCCCATGATGCCTCCCGAGGTCCCGTTGCTTCGCACTTCCACGGAAGACTCGGAGGTACCTATGCAACTCGGGGCCTCCGTGTCCCCCCGACAACGTAGAGAGTTCCGCAGGAAGAATGGTCTCTGCTTCTATTGTGGGGATGACAAGCATCAAGTGAACACCTGTCCTAGGCGTAAGAATAAGCAGCCGGAAAACTTCCGCGCCTAAGTGATCATCGGGGAGGTCACTTGGGCGCACAGGTATTTCCCGTAAATATGAAACGTAATAAAATCTTGCTTCCCTTTTGGTGGTAGGTCTGCTACCGGCAGTGCCTTCGTGGATTCAGGGTCTTCTGCTAATATAATGTCTAAGGAATTTGCTATGTCTCTAGCTATGCCTTTGATTGATTTGCCTAAACCTGTCCCGGTAGTGGGTATCGACTCCACTCCTCTTGCTAATGGTTATTTTACACAGCATACCCCTGTTTTTGAACTCCTTGTTGGCTCCATGCATTTGGAGCAGTGCTCTGTACTGTTGATGCAGGGATTATCGTCCGATTTGGTTTTAGGCCTTCCCTGGTTGCAGTTGCATAATCCCACGTTTGACTGGAATACTGGGGAGCTTACCAAATGGGGTAATGAATGCTTGACATCATGTTTTGCTGTTAATTCCATTTCTCCCCCTGAGGAGGTGAACACGCTACCTGAGTTTGTGCAGGACTTCGCTGATGTTTTCTCTAAGGAGGCCTCCGAAGTGTTACCTCCTCATAGAGAATACGACTGCGCTATCGAATTGGTACCAGGAGCTAAGCTCCCTAAGGGTAGGATATTTAATCTTTCTTGTCCCGAACGTGAAGCCATGAGAGAGTATATCCAGGAATGCCTGGCCAAGGGTTACATTCGCCCCTCTACTTCTCCGGTAGGTGCTGGCTTCTTCTTCGTAGGGAAGAAGGATGGTGGTCTTAGGCCATGCATTGACTACCGTAACTTGAATAAGGTCACTGTAAGGAACCAGTATCCCCTTCCTTTGATTCCTGATCTCTTTAATCAGGTTCAGGGGGCCCAATAGTTCTCTAAGTTTGATCTACGGGGGGCGTATAACGTTATCCGCATTAAAGAGGGGGATGAGTGGAAGACTGCGTTTAACACGCCCGAAGGTCATTTTGAATACCTCGTCATGCCCTTTGGGTTGTGTAATGCTCCTGCGGTCTTCCAGAATTTCATAAATGAAATTTTAAGGGATTACCTGGGGGTATTTCTTGTAGTGTACCTTGATGACATACTGGTGTTTTCCAAGGACTTGTCCTCCCACATTGAGCATGTCAGGAAGGTGCTCCAGGTCCTTCGGGAAAACAAACTGTTTGCGAAAACCGAAAAATGTGTGTTTGGGGTACAGGAGATACCATTTTTGGGTCAAATCCTCACTTCTCATGAATTCCGCATGGACCCCGCCAAGGTCCAGGCTGTGGCGGAATGGGTCCAACCTGCCTCCCTGAAGGCGTTACAGTATTTCTTGGGGTTCGCTAATTATTACAGGAGATTTATTGCTAACTTCTCGGTCATCGCTAAGCCTCTTACGGACCTCACTCGCAAAGGTGCTGATCTCCTCCACTGGCCTCCTGAGGCTGTCCAGGCTTTTGAGGTCCTTAAGAAGTGCTTTATCTCGGCCCCGGTGCTGGTTCAGCCCAACCAAATGGAGCCATTTATCGTGGAAGTTGACGCATCCGAGTTGGGAGTGGGGGCTGTCTTGTCCCAGGGTACCAGGTCCCTCACCCATCTCCGTCCCTGTGCCTACTTCTCCAGGAAGTTTTCGTCCACTGAGAGTAACTATGATATTGGCAACCGCGAACTCTTAGCCATTAAATGGGCATTTGAAGAGTGGTGCCACTTCCTGGAGGGGGCTAGGCACCAGGTAACGGTCCTTACCGACCACAAGAATCTGGTTTTCCTAGAATCTGCCCGGAGGCTAAACCCGAGACAAGCTCGATGGGCGCTATTTTTTACCAGATTCAACTTTTTGGTTACCTATAGGGCTGGGTCTAAAAATATTAAGGCTGATGCACTGTCGCGTAGATTCATGGCCAGTCCCCCTTCGGAGGAAGATCCTGCTTGTATTCTGCCTCCTGGTATAATCATTTCTTCTATTGATTCTGATTTAGTCTCAGAAATTGCGGCTGATTAAGGTTCAGCTCCCGGGAACCTTCCTGAGGACAAGCTGTTTGTTCCCCTGCAATTCCGGCTAAGGGTACTTAGGGAAAATCATGACTCCGCACTATCTGGTCATCCAGGCGTCCTGGGTACCAAACACCTCATTGCCAGAAACTATTGGTGGCCTGTGTTGCCTAAAGACGTTAAGGCCTACGTCGCCGCTTGTGAGGTTTGTGCTAGGTCCCGAACGCGGGCTTACTATGTTCTTTGCCCATTCCCCAGAGACCTTGGACCCATATCTCCATGGATTTTATCACCGATTTGCCTCCATCTCAAGGCAAGTCGGTGGTGTGGGTTGTAGTAGACCGCTTCAGTAAGATTGCCACTTTGTGCCCCTCAAGAAACTACCCAATGCAAAGACGTTAGCTACCTTGTTTGTCAAACACATCCTGCGTCTCCATAGGGTCCCTGTCAATATTGTTTCGGACAGAGGGGTACAATTTGTTTCATTGTTTTGGAGAGCCTTCTGTAAAAAGTTGGAGATTGATCTGTCCTTCTCCTCTGCCTTCCATCCTGAAACTAATGGCCAAACCGAGAGGACTAATCAATCTTTAGAACAATATTTAATGTGTTTTATTTCTGACTGTCAATTTGATTGGGTCTCATTCATTCCCCTCGCCGAATTTTCCCTTAATAACCGGGTCAGTAACTCGTCAGGGGTCTCCCCCTTTTTCTATAATTTTGTGTTTAATTCACGGTTCTCCTCCGTTTCACCTGGTAGTTCCAACAATCCCGAGGTAGAGGTCGTTCATCGGGAACTGTGCACAGTCTGGGCCCAGGTTCAGAAGAACCTAGAGACGTCCCAAAGCGTACAAAATACTCAGGCTGATAGAAGACGTTCTGCTAACCCCTTGTTTATGGTCGGGGATCTGGTGTGGTTATCGTCTAGGAACTTGCGCCTTAAGGTCCCGTCCAAGAAATTTGCTCCCCGGTTTATTGGGCCGTATAAGGTCATTGAAGTCCTCAATCCTGTCTCCTTCCGACTGGAGTTGCCCCCATCTTTTCGAATACACGACGTGTTTCATGCCTCCCTCCTTAAACGCTGCTCCCCGTCCTTAGCTCCCTCGAGGAGACCTCCTATTCCCGTTCTCACCCCTGAGGGGGTGGAATTCGAGGTGGCCAAGATTGTGGACAGCAAGATGGTCCAAGGCTCCCTCCAGTACCTGGTCCATTGGAGAGGATACGGGCCTGAGGAGAGGACTTGGGTACACGCCCGGGATGTTCACACTGGGGTATTGGTCAGGAAGTTCCACCTTCGTTTCCCCAATAAACCAGGTCCACTTAGAAAGGGTCCGGTGGCCCCTCATAAAAGGGGGGGTACTGTAAAGGATCTGCCAGGCACAGCTTCGGGGTTAACGCCCATAGGTAATCAGTCGGCACCTGAGTCTATGTCTCTGAGACTGACTCTAGCTTCCACCACTCAGGCTGGCAGGCTTAGGAGTGGGAGAGCCTATCGCAGCCTGGCCAGACTCAGCTAGCTCCCGCCCTCGGTCTATTTATACCTGCCTTTCCTGTTCCTCCTTTGCTTGTGATTCTTTTCGTGTGGTTTCCTGGCCCAGCTACAGCTTCTGACTATTTGATCCTGCTCCATACTGACCCTGGCTTACTGACTACTCTCCTGCTCTGCGTTTGGTACCTCGTACTCTCCTGGTTTGACTCGGCTTGTTCACCTCTCTTGTTGCTCACGGTGTTGCCGTGGGCAACTGCCCCATTTCCCTTAGCTTTGTGTACCCTTGTCTGTTTGTCTCGTGCACTTACTGAGCGTAGGGACCGCCGCCCAGTTGTACCCAGTCGCCTAGGGCGGGTCGTTGCAAGTAGGCAGGGACAGAGTGGCGGGTAGATTAGGGCTCACTTGTCCGTTTCCCTACCCCTATCATTACACTCAGGGACTCAGTTGTCCCGCAGCGAGGTAGGGACTCCTAGCGTCGTACATAACTATGATGCTAGGAGCCCGGCTCCCTGCAGTGTGTTCGGTCCTGGAAATGCGGCTGAAATACGTTCCGTATTTTACGGACCGAACATGCTCGTGGGAATCCAGCCTAAATCCGCAGGTAAAACCGCGGCAATATGAGCAGGAAAAACACACTATTTGGTGCGGATTTCTGTGACAGATTTACCATCGTTTTTCTAGAGATTTTGCTGCAGATTTTCTGCTGCAGCGTATCCTGTATGTGGGAACATACCCTAAGGCCGTGCTCACACAGGGTGTATACGTTGCGTAAAAGCACGCAGCATATGCGCCCTGTTCGCCGCAGGGAATTCTGGGTGAAAAAACGCACCAAACTGTGGTGCAGCTTTTCACCAGTAATGTCCGCTGTGGAAAACAGCTGCATTAACCGGTCTACTAGCAGGCCGGCCTCCAGGGATGACGTTTCATGCCAGTGGACCGCTGCAGCGGTGGTCACATCCAGGTCGGCCTCCTGGGACGACGTTTTATCCAAGTGACCGCCGCTACAGCCTGCGATTGGCTGCAGTGGCAGTCACACGGGACGTAGCATCATCCCAGGAGGCCGGCTTGAAGGTTGAAATACAGACTCCTAGGTAAGTATAGATGGTTTTTTTTCAGAGTTGCATTTTTTTGCAGCGGAATCGCTGCGAACCAGCCGCAAAAAAACGCAACCACTGCTATTTGTTGCGGGTTTTACCTCCCCATTGAATTCAATGGGGAAAACCCTTAGCAAATATGCAGCTTTTACGCAAATACAGTTGACATGCTGCAAAATAAAATTCCGCACCACAGGTCCATTTCTGAGCGTCTTTTCCGCTCCGTATTTACGCAGCATGTAGATGAGATTAGTTAAATCTCATCCACTTTGCTGCTACTGTATTCTGCTGCGTTTTTTCCGTCCGCAATTCTGGAAATAAAAAAAACGCTGCAAATCCGCTACGTGTGGACAAGCCCTTGATGGGGTGGAAAATACATCACAGGAAGAAGAAATATCACCATCACACAGCCCTTGAAAAAAAACGCACCAAAGAATTGCAGCCAAAATCCACACTATTTTCCGCAGTAAAAAACGGATGAAATGGCACGGATTGTCTGCTAGTTGATGCGTAAATGTTGCGAAAATTTTCTGCAGCAAATCCGTTACATGTGGGCAAGCTCTAAAAGGGTATTCCCAATTTAAGCATTTGTCTGATAGCTCTGGGACCCGCACCTATATCGAGAGCGAGGGTCATAGATTCCAGGCAGGGTCTAGTAGAGAATGTAACAATGCGACAATGTAACTAATGTTTACTAGCAATAAGAATCCTAAATTAACCCCTTAATGACCAGACCTGAAAAGGCCTTAAAGGAGTTGTCCAATACTGGACAACTGATGACCTATACACCGTAAATTATCTGTGGGTGTCCGACACCCGGACCCCGCACCGTTGAGACACTACGACTGCCTCCGCTCACCGTATGTACTTGCGAAAGCAGTTGGCTCCAGCCACTGAATGGTGTCGAGCTGCCGTACTGCAGCTCTGCTCCTATTCAAGTGAACTGAGCAGAGCTGCATTTCGGCAGCATGGCCGCTATGCTGTGTACGGAGCCAACTGCTTCCGGCTCCATAAATAGCGTAATGGCCATAACATCCGGTGTCCTGAGATAGTCGGACCCGCATGTATGATATACTGATGACATTTCCCATATGTCTACTTTATGTAGGCATCATTTTTTTGAACATCCATTTATTTTTCTAGGACGTTACAAGGCTTAGCAGCAGTTCATCACATTTTCAAGAAAATTTTCAAAAACCCTTTTTTTTTAGGGAACAATTCACTTCTGAAGTGGCTTTGAGGGCCTTATATATTAGAAACCCCTGCAAATCACCACATTTTAAAAACTGCATCCCTTAAAGTATTCAAAACAGCATTTAGAAAGTTTCTTAACCCTTTACGCCTCTCGCACACGAGCGTTGTGTCACTCGGACAATTTTTGACAGCATCCGAGTGTCACTCGATAGTCTTCACGGACCCATTCACTTTAGCGGGTGAATTGGGTCTGTGAAAAATGGTCAGAGTCTCCAATGCGAGGAAAGATAGAACATATCCTATCTTTCCTCGGGTCACTGACGGGACTCGGACAGCACACACAGTCCTGTGTATGAGACATTAGGCGTTTCACAGGAATTAAAGCAAAGTAGAAGGGAAATATGCAAATTTCATTTTCTTTTTGCAGAAATTCGATTTTAATCGCTTTTTCCTGTAATACTGAAGGTTTTACCAGAGAAAAACAACTATATATTTATTGACATGATTGTGCAATTTTTATGCGGAGTTCACACAGAGTCTGACGAGTTTTTTGACGCGGGAACCGCGCCGCAAAATGCGCAAAAAAACGGCCGAAAATGCCTTCCATTGATTTCATTGGCAGGCGGAGGCGGTTTTTTCCCGCGAGAGGAAAAACCGGTTCGTGGGAAAATGGGTCATGATCTATCATCAGAGCGTATTTTGCAGCATTTTTTGCCCGTGGAAACCCAGCCTTAGAAATATCCCACATGTGGCCCTACTGTGCTAATGGACTGAAACAAAGGCCCCAGAAGCAAAGGAGCACCTAGTGGATTTTAGGGCCTTCCTTTTCTTAGATTATATTTCAGGCACCATGTCAGGTTAGAACAGGTCTTGTGGTGTCAAAACAAAGGAAACAACCCCAAAAAAGACCCCAATTTGGAAACTACACCCCTTGAGAAATTAATCTAGAGGAGTAGTGATCATTTTGACCACACCAGTATTTCATAGATTTCATTTGAATTGAGCAGTGAAAATTAAAAATTACATTATTTTCCAATAAGATGTAGTTTTACCTCAAAATATTTATATTTTTTAAACAAATAAATGAGGAAAAGCACCCCAACATTTGTAAAGCAACTTCTCCAGAGTATGGAAATATCCAACATGTGGTCATAAACTGCTATTTGGACACAAAGCAAGTCTCTAAAGGGAAGGAGCGCTATTTAGTATTTGGAGTGGAGATTTTACAAGATTCGCTTTTTTACACCATGTTGCATTGAGCTATAGTACCGGTACAGTGGAAACTCCAGAAAAATTACCCCATTTTGTTAATTAGATCCCTCAAGGAATTCATCTAGGAGTGTAGTAAGCATTTTGACCCCACAAGTGTTTTGCAAAAATTAGTACACAATAGTTCCCATCCCTTGGTTAAACTTTATGGACAGGTTTCTTTTTTCAACCGTACGAACTATATAACTATGTTGCAGATTGAAAATTGCCATTTTCCACAGATATGGCATTTCAGTGCCCAATGTGTTGTGCCCAGCTTGTACCACCGGAGACACACACCCCATAATTTGTTAAGCGGGTTCACCAGAGTGCAGTAATACCCCATATGTTGTCAAATTGCCGTTTGGGCACACTGTCAAACTCAGAAGGAAATTTTGCTTTTGAAGCACAGATTTTGCTTGGGGTTTTACTGGTATTTCAACTCATAATGTGGGGGCATATGTAAGCTGGGCGGAGTACATCAGGGCATATGTAAGCTGGGTGGAGTACATCAGGGCATATGTAAGCTGGGTGGAGTACATCAGGGCATAAAAGGATGATGTAATAATGGGGTGAATTAATAATAAAATTAATAATCCATAGATTGGTGTGGTATACAGCATTTTGTTGTGTTTTTCGTGGAGTTTTTAAGCGTAAAATACGAAATTAACTGCATATAACTGCTTTTTAGTTTGTGGCGTCTTTAACCTCTTAATGCCGAAGGACGGATATATCCGTCCTCAGCAGCTGCTAGTTCGTGCAGGAGGACGGATATATCCGTCCTGTGATCGCGCGTGTACTGTCACTGTACCCACGCGATCAGCGGCAGGAGCACGGCTGTTCTACACAGCCTGGCTCCTGCTGCAACTGTCGGAATCGAAGCGCGCTCCGATTCCGGCAGTTTAACCCATTAAATGCCGCTGTCAATAGTGACAGCAGCATCTAATGTGTTTGACAGAGGGAGGGAGCTCCCTCTGTCACCCCATCGGCGCCCCCGCAAAGAAATCGCAGCTCGCCGTCGGTTTCCATGGCAGCGGGGGTCTAACAAAGACCCCCAGCTCTGTCTTCAGCATCTGCCTGTTAGGCGATACCGGAGGCATGGCCTAATAAATTGCCTGTCAGTTTTACACTGACAGGCAATAATGCTTTGGTATACTGAGTATACCAAAGCATTATATATGCGATCAGCAGATCGCATAGTGAAGTCCCCTGGTGGGACTAAAATAAAAAATGTCAATTAGTTAAATAAAGTTGGTGAAAAAAAAAAATAATTACAGTGAAAATCAAATAAAACTACTTTTTTTGCCCAAAAAGTGGTTTTATTTAGTAAAAGTGTCAAAACAAATCACACATACACATATATGGTATCCCCGCGATCGTAACAACTTGAACAATAAAATGAACACATTAATTGAACCGCCGGATGAACGGCGTCCAAAAAAAATGCAAAACAACAACGGCAAAATTCGCACTTTTCTCCCATTCCCCCCATAAAAAATTAAATAAAAATTAATCTATAAGTCCTATGTATCCCAAAATAGTACTAATGAAAACTACACATTGGCCCGCAAAAATCAAGCCCACATACGACCACATCGAGGGAAAAATAAAAACGTTATGGCTCTTGGAATGCGGCGATGCAAAAACAAGTAATTTTTTTCTAAAAGGCTTTTTATTGTGCAAACGTAGGAAAACCTATAAAACCTTTACATATTTGGTATCCCCGTAATAGTGCCGACCCATAGAATAAAGTTAAAATGTTATTTACGCTGCATAGTAAACGGCGTAAATTTATAACGTGAAAATCAATGCTGGAATAGCTGCTTATTTTCAATACTCTCCTAAAATAAAGTTAATAAAAGTTAATCAATATATTATAAGTATCTAAAAATGGTACAATTACAATATACAACTCGTCCCGCAAAAAACAAGCCCTTATACGGCTATGTCGACGTAATAAAAAAAAAGTTACGACTCTTGGAATGCGACTGTGAAAAAACAAGAAATAATCCTTGGTCATTAACGTGCAAAATGGCCCGGTCATTAAGGGGTTAACCCCTTCCCGACATTTGCCGTAAATGTACGTCATGGAAAGCATTGACTTCCCGCATCTTGCCGTACATATACGCCGAATGTTTGGGACCGACTCAGAAGCTGAGCCGGTGCCATCATCACCGGATCTCAGCTGTATCTTACAGCTGACATCCGGCTGTAACGGCGTGGACCGAAATTAGCTTAGATCCCCGCCATTAACCCCTTAAGTGCAGCGCTCAAACGCGATCGCTGCACTTAAGGTGTTTGCAGCTCATCTGAACCCCAGTAATGAAATTGCCGGGGTTCCGATTGCTGCAATGGCAACCGGAGGCCTAATACTGGCCTCCCGGTCTGCCTTGCACCGAAGCCGGTCAAGATACGCCCGGCGGCGGAGCCTGATCGGCTACCGTAGCTGTCGGCAAGATGGCGCCGGGTCAGGAGCTGATCCGGCGTCATCAGCGGTGGAAGTCAGCTGTACTGTACAGCTGACATCCACCTGTAACGGCAGGAACCGGAGCTAGCTCCGATCCCTGCCATTAACCCCTTCGATGCAGCAATCGAAAGCGATTGCTTCATCGTAGCGGTTACTAGCAGATCGCCAGCCCTGACAGGCAATCAGGACTGGCGACTGCTGTTATGGCAACAGGAGACACAATGGTCTCCTGCTCTGCCATTACGGAAGCCGATTTAGGCCCCGCCGGGAGGCAAAGCCTAATCGGCTTGCTGTCAGTGAATAACTGACAGATCTAATACATTGCACTACATAGGTAGTGCAATGTATTAGAAAAAAAAAAATCTGACCGTTGGACCTTCAAGTCCCCTAGTGGGACTTGAGAAAAAGTGTAAAAAAAGTATAAAAAAAGTGTAAAAAAAAGTGCAAATAATAAAAGTTTGAAAACAATAAAAGTTTCAAGTAATCAAATAAAACACAATCCCCCTTTTACTCTTATCAAGTCCTTTATTATTGAAAAATAATAATAAACCATATGTATTTGGTATCGCCGCGACCGTAACGACCTGAGGTATCAAAATATAATATTATTTATTGTACACGGTGAACAGCGTAAAAAAAAAACGTAAAAAACGTTACCAGAGTTTCTGTTTTTTAGTCACTTTGCCCTACAAATGTTAGAATAAAAAGTGATCAAAAAGTCGCACGTATCCAAAAATTGTACCTATAAAAACTATAGCTCGTCCCGCAAAAAACAAGCCCTCATACACCTCCGTCGACAAAAAAATTAAAAAGTTATGGTTCTCACAACTTGGCGACAGAAAAAATACATTCTTTTTACAAAAGTAATTTTATTGTGCAAAAAGTTGTAAAACATAAAAAAGTGCTATAAATTAGGTATCGCCGGAATCGTACTGACCCGCAGAGTAAAGTTAACATGTAATTTATAACGCATGGTGAACGCTGTATAAAAGCTGTGCCAGAATTGCATTTTTTTGTTTACCTGGCATCCCAAAAAATAGGATAAAAGGTGATCAAAAAGTTGCATGTACCCCAAAATGGTACCAATAATAACTACAGCTCGTCCCGCAACAAACCAGCCCTCATACCGCTACGTCTATGAAAAATAAAATTAGTTATGGCTCCAATAAGTCAGGAAATAAAAAAATATGCAGTTGTGCCCGAGGGGAACATTTCTTCTGTTTGAAGAGGCGATTTATCAAGGACCTAAAATTAGGGAACCAGGAAAGGGAGGGCCCAAACATATCCGCTGTAAGCGACGGTGCCCGTATTATACCAGGACAACCCTTCCTAGTAAATATTCCCCAAACTACAAAGGCGCGGAGTGTGGATCAAAAGGGGGATAATAAAGGACGCCATATATCAGTGCGACAACGGCCTGTGCAGAAATGATTGTGTCACAGTGTAACACACATCTATGGATCATTTTATTGATTTTTTTTACCCCATTATTATACCACCTGACTATGCCCCTTATATACTCCGCCCGGCTTACATATGCCCTACATTATAAACGGAAACACCAGTAAGACTCCAAACAAAACTACTACCAAGCAAAATCCACGCTCCAAAAGCCAAATGGCGTTTCCTCCCATCTGAACCCTACAGCGTCCCCAAACAGCAGTTTCCTTCCACATATATGGCACCGTCATACCCAGGAGAACCCTTTTAGCAATTTTTGGGGTGTGTGTCTCCAGTGGCAAAAGCTGGGCACAACATATTTGCCACTGAATGGCATATATAGGGGAAAATATAAATTTTTAATTTGCACCATCCGCAGCGCATTCATTTATGGAAAAGACCTGTGGGGTGAAAATGCTCACTACACCCCTTAATAAATGCCTTGAGGGGTGCAGTTTCCATAATGGGGTCACTTCCCTGGGGTTTAGTTTTATTATTTCACATCTGAGCCTCTGCAGTTGTGAACCAATACTTTGTAAATCGCCAAATTAGGCCTCAATTTTACATGGTACGCTTTCACTCCTGAGCCTGGTCGACTGTCCAGGCAAGAGATTAGGGCCACATGTAGGGTGTTTCTAAAACCAGGAAACCCAGCATAATAATTAGAAAGCTGTCTTGTTATGGTGGCACAAGCCGGGCACCACATATTGTCCACATATCTGTGGAAAAAATCCCATTTTCACTCTGCAACATCGAGTTCACACTAATTTCTACAAAACACCTGCAGGGTTAACATGCTCACTACACCCCTAGGTAAATGCATTGAGGGGTGCAGTTTCCAAAATTGGGTCACTTCTGGGGGGTTTCCACTGTTTTGGGCCCACAGGCGCCCAGAAACCAATCCAGCAACATCTGCACTCCAAATGGCGGTCCTTCCCTTCTGAGCCCTGCCGTGTGCCCAAACAGCAGTTTATGACCACATATGGGGTATTGCCGTACTCGGGAGAAATTGCTTTACAAATGTTGGGTTCTTTTTTTTCCTTTATTTGTTTTGCGAAAATGAAAAAATTTGCGCTAAAGCTACATCTTATTGAAGAAAAAGGATTGTTTTTATTTTCACTGCCCAATTCTAATAAATTCTATGAAACATCTGTGGGGTCAAAATGCTCACTACGCCCCTAGATGAATTCCTCAAGAGGTGTAGTTTCCTAAATGGTGTCACTTTTTGGGCGTTGTCATTGTTTTTTCCCCTCAGGGGCTTTGCAAATGTGACATGGCCGCCGCAAACCATTCCTGCTCAATGTGATCTCCAAAAGCCAAATAGCGCTCTTTCCCTTCTAAGCCAAGCCGTGTCTCCAAACAGCCGTTTATTACCACATGTGGGGCATTATTTTACTCGGGAGAAATTGCTTTACAAATTTTGTGGTGCTTTTTCTCCTTCAGTCTTTGTGGAAATGAGTAAAAATAAGCTAAACCTACATTTTCTTTGAAAAAATGTTGATTTTTATTTTCAGGGCCTACTTCCAATAATTTATGCAAAAAACCTGTTGAGTCAAAACGCTCACTATACCCCTAGATAATTTCCTCAATAGGTGTAGTCTCCAAAATGGGGTCACTTGTGGGGGGTTTCCACTGTTTTGTCCCCTCAGGGGCTTTGTAAATGTGACTTGGCCTCCGCAAACCATTCCTGCTAAACTTGAGCTCCAAAAGCCAAATAGCGCTCTTTCCCTTCTCAGCCCTGCCGTGTCTCCAAACAACCGTTTATTACCACATGTGGGGTATTGTTTTACTCGGGAGAAATTTCTTTACAAATTTTACATTGCTTTTTCTCCTTCAGTCCTTGTGGAAATGAGAAAAAAAAACGTTAAACCTACATTTTCTTTGAAAAAATTTCAATTTTAATTTTCACGTCCTACTTCCAATAATTTCTGTAAAAAACCTGTGCAGTCAAAATTCTCACTGTACCCCTAGATAATTTCCTTGAGGTGTGTAGTTTCCCAGATGGGGTCACTTTTGGGGGATTTTGACTGTTTTGGCACCGCAAGGGCCCTTCAAACCTGACATGGTGCCTAAAATTTATTCTAACAAAAATAAGGCCCCAAAATCCACTAGGTGTTCCTTTGCTTCTGAGGCGGATGCTTCAGTCCAGTAGCACGCTACGGCCACATGTGGGATATTTCCAAAAACTGCAGAAACTGGGCAACAAATATAGAGTTGCATTTCTCTGGTAAAAACCTTCTGTGTTATAAAAAAAATTGTACTAAAAATTTATTTCTGTAAAAAAATATGAAATTTGTAAATTTCACCTCTACTTTGCTTTAATTGCTGTGACATGTGTAAAGGGTTAAGACATTTTCTAAATGCTGTTTTGAATACTTTGAGGGGTGAAGTTTTTAAAATGGGGTGACTTTTTGTGGGTTTCTAATATATAAGGCCCTCAAAGCCACTTCACAACTGAACTGGCCCCTATAAAATTGGCCTTTTGAAATTTTCTTGAAAATGGGAGAAATTGCTGCTAAAGTTCTAAGCCTTGTGATGTCATAGAAAAATAAAAGGATGTTCAAAAAACAATGCCAATCTAAAGTAGACATATGGGGGATGTTAATTAGCAACAATTTTGTGTGTTATAACTGCCTGTCTTACAAGCAGATACATTTAAATTGAGAAAAATGCAAATTTTTGCAATTTTTCGCTAAATTTTGGTGTTTTTCACAATTAAATACTGAACATATCGAGCAAATTTTGCCAGTAACTTAAAGTCCAATGTGTCACGAGAAAACAATCTCAGAATCGCTTGGATAGATGAAAGCATTCCGGAGTTATTACTACATAAAGTGACACATGTCAGATTTGAAAAATGAGGCTCGGTCAGGGAAGGTCAAAAGTGGCTAAAGAGGGAAGGGGTTAAATTGCCAGAAAAAAAACTGTGTGAAGGAAGGTGTTTTTACACAGCTCGGTAGTCTGCCATGTGGTCAAAAACCGTGCGGCAAAACTGCAAGTACTAATGGGAAGACATGCAACAGGTGAGGCTGGGTTCACACGACCATGTTACGTCCGTAATGTACGGAACGTATTTCGGCCGGAAGACCCGGACCGAACACAGTGCAGGGAGCCGGGCTCCTAGCATCATAGTGATGTACGATGCTAGGAGCCCCTGCCTCGCTGCAGGACAGCTGTCCCGTACTGTAATCATGATTACAGTACGGGACAGTAGTTCCACGCAGAGGCAGGGACTCCTAGCGTCGTACATCACTATGATGCTAGGAGCCCGGCTCCCTGCACTGTGTTCGGTCCGGGTCTTCCGGCCGAAATACGTTCCGTACATTACGGACGTAACATGGTCGTGTGAACCCAGCCTAAGGGTGTATTCAGATATAGCACTGAAAAAACACATTTGAAGACTGTATAAGTTTTAAGCTAAATTTGATGCACTTTACAATGTGGTTGAACACCTCATGCACACGACCGTAGCCATGTGCACGGCCATGATTTTCGGGTTGGCCGGCAGCGGAGTGTCACCTGCGAGCCGCCCGCAAACCCGTCCTTTATTTTCTTTGAGCCTGGACCACAGAACACGGCGGTAATAAGACATGCCCGTTCTTTCTGCGGTCCAGGCTCCTGGGCGATGCACGGACCGTGGAAACCCCGGTCGTGTGCATGGCCCCATAGAAATGAATGGGGCCGCATTTCTCCCGTGTATTTTCAGGGGAATTGCAGCCGCAAAAGCATGTTCGTGTGTCTGGGGCCTAAATACACCCTTAGGCTGGGTTCACACACCCTATTAATTCTGGCGTTTTAGCCCCGAATTACGTCCGAAAATACAGCTCCAAAGCGTCGGCACAGATCTGCCCATTCATTTGAATGGGTTTTACGATGTACTGTGCCGACAGTCATTTTTTTTACGCGCCGCGGTCAAAAGACGGCGCGTAAAAAAGACGCCTGTGTCAAAGAAGTGCCTGTCTCTTCTTGTGACGTAAATGGAGCCATTTTCCCTTGACTCCATGGAAAAACAGCTCCAATTACGTCCGTAATGGATGCAGCGAAAAGCCCCTGCACATGCCATTACGTCTGAAATTCCAGAGCTGTTTTCTCCTGAAAACAGCTCCGTAATTTCAGCCGTAACGGAGGCTGCCGTGAACATACCCTTACCATCCATGATTCTCACAGGTGAAAGCCTAATTTTGGTGAAGCCACAGAGAAAGATCTAGCCCCCCTCATAACTCACATGAGTTCAGGTACAGGGTCCTTCCATTTCAAACACTGAGACCGAACTGCATCCAGCCACCGCTGATCCCATCATTGCATTGCACCAGTGCCCTGGCAGAAGAGACATCCGCAGAGCCCTGTGGCCTCTAAAAAATCTTGCACTTTCAAGCTTGTTGTTCTGTGGTAAGTGCAACACTATCACGACAGGTGACATACAACCCACTGGTGTCACCCTGAGGTTGAGGTCACCCTCTCCCATTTCTTCTCCTCTATTTTATTACATTTGTCCATATATATCTGGAAAGCAGCTCATAGTGCAGGCCTGACACCAATTATTCTCCCACACAACCCCCACATTTTTTACACATTTGCCCATCCGCCCACCACCCTAAATGCCAGGCAGGCACATTGCTGAGCAGTGTCTCAGAGTTCTTCTGGCCTATGGGGCACACATGACCGTGCTTAGTATATGAGACCTGAGCGCTGCCTACAAGCCCTGACTTGTTCAGGAGCACATGTACCGGCCCCGCCGCCGCCTCCTCATCCTAAAAATACCGGTCAGTCGCCTGCGGAATGGACCATCGTACCCATGCGCCATATCACATTACACTGCCAGCCTGACATCCCATTACTTCACATACAGTAACTATATAATGTATACTATACATCTATACTACATCCCAGAACCACAGAGATCATTGTCTTTGGCACACTGACAAGTACACATTACTACAAGCTAAACTGGTACTGACAAATATACACACAAGGACATCAGTGCAACTCTCAGGGCACAAACGCTACACCCCAGTGACTGGTACATAGTCCGGGCATGTTCTCTGTCAGTGTCCCATAGCATTACTGCCTGTCACTCCCCAGAAACACTATACTGTCACTTACTTGGGAAAAGTCGCTGCAGATTCTGAGACTTGGATTCAGGTAACGCCGGACGCTGGTGGTTGATGAAATCACATGAAATCTTCATACATTGTAATCACATGGACGGACACAAGCTCCGTCCCTTCTCCTGCGGTTGGGACGCGTACTGGGGTGGGTGGAGTTATGTAAATGAAGACTGTGTAAACAAAGAAGCGTGGTGCTGTGTGGAGAGGCCGCACATACTGATGTGACTCCGGAGAGCACTTGTCACAGGACACTCTCCTGCAAGCACACAGACTATATGGCGGGTTTAAAAACGTTTCTATGGCATTTTTCATGTCTTTCTGTACATGTGGTTTTTTTCTGGCGTTTTTGAAGTTCCATAGAGAAGCCTTTGCGAAGAACGCCTGAAAAAAAAAATCACTGTCCAAAAGAATGCCCACAAAACGCAGTTGTTTATAGTGCATTTTATATTTTACTATAGACTTTAACCCCTTCCCAGGGGCGTAACTAGGAAAGACTGGGCCCCATAGCAAACTTTTGACTGGGGCCCCCCTCCCCTGGGTGTCACACAACCTCCCCCCCTTGTAGATAGTGCCTTTTTTACAGCCCCCCCTGTAGATAACGCTATACAGCCCCCCCTCTGTAGATAGCGCCATACATCCCCCTGTAGAGAACGCCATACAGCCCCCCTGTAGATAACGCCATACAGCCCCCCTGTAGATAACGCCATACAGCCCCCCCTGTAGAGAACGCCATACAGCCCCCCCTGTAGGGAATGCCATACAGCCCCCCCCCTGTAGAGAATGCCATACAGCCCCCCTGTAGAGAACGCCATACAGCTCCCCCCCTGTAGGGAACGCCATACAGCCACCCCCCCCCTGTAGGGAACGCCATACAGCGTCCCCCCTCCCAAAAAAATCCGACCTACAGTGTGTCCTACAAAATACATGTATCCCCTCTCCACAGGATAGGGGATACATGTGTGATCGCTGGCAGCGATAGGGAGAACGGGGGACTGAAAGTCCCCTGAACTTCTCCATGACAAACCTCTAACTTCCGGCGTCTGCGCAGCTCAATAAAAATGAAAGGAGCGCTGGTCACGCATGCGCACAAGCACGGCCGGCGTTCCATTCATTTCTACAGAGCTGCCGACACAGACCCCGGAAGTCCGAGGTTTGTGATGGAGAACTTCAGGGGACTTTCAGTCCCCCGTTCTCCCTATCCCTGCCAGCGATCACATATGTATCCCCTATCCTGTGAATATCCTGTGGAGAGGGGATACATGTCTTTTGCTCTATTTTGCGCCTTCAGGACCAGACACCGTTTAGCCATTTTTAGCACGTGTTAGGCTGGGTTCACATGACCATGTTACGTCCGTAATGTACGGAACGTATTTCGGCCGGAAGACCCGGACCGAACACAGTGCAGTGAGCCGGGCTCCTAGCATCATAGTGATGTACGACGCTAGGAGTCCCTGCCTCGCTGCAGGACAATTGTCCCGTACTGTAATCATGATTACAGTACGGGACAGTAGTTCCACGCAGAGGCAGGGACTCCTAGCGTCGTACATCACTATGATGCTAGGAGCCCGGCTCCCTGCACTGTGTTCGGTCCGGGTCTTCCGGCCGAAATACGTTCCGTACATTACGGACGTAACATGGTCGTGTGAACCCAGCCTTAGTTAAATGGCTAGAACTTTTTTATTTGTTGGGCTAACGACGTGATTTTTGCGACGTTTTTTCCGTAGACAATGCAGGTTTCATTTTTTTATCGTTTTTATACACACCTTTTTTGCTATTTTAGAATTTTTATTCATAATGTTTGAAAATAATAGTAATAAAATAAGCTTTTTTACATTTCAGCTATTTTTTTTTTGGGTAATAACATAGTTTTACCCTCAAATAGACCTTTTATTTGTGATCGTCATTGTCTACCGTAAATTTTTATATATTACATGTCTATATTAGGGTAATTGGGTCAGCGCTAGCGTTACAACAATGATTGGGGGGGGGGAACGGTATTTTTTTGGGGTGGGTATTTTATGTGTATTTATTATTTACATTGCACTTTACTTTATTATTTTTTTATTACTATGGTCTGTCCCTCAAAGGTCAAAAAAGACCTTTGGGGAACTTTATATATATTTTTTCTTTCTTTTACACCATGTTTTTCCACTGTAACTGGAGCTGCACAGCAGCCCCAGTTACAGGTGAAATCAGCCCTCTCATAGTGACGATTGTCACTAATAGGGCTGTGCAGGGTCTAGTAAGACCCAGCAGCAGTCTGTAAGTAACGGCACCCGGCGATCATGTGACCAGTCACATGATCACCGGGAGGAATAGAGACAGCGCCGCTGCTGCTGTCTCTATTCCTGTACACAGCGCGCATTCAGCGCTGTGTACAAGTCATCAGAGAAGACAGAAGCAGCGAAAGCTGCTTCTATCCTCTCCTCAGGGTCCCCGGCAGTCACTGACAGCCGGAGACCCGACATTCAGCTGCCCGATCGCGCGGGCAGCAAGTTAAAACCCGAGCCGTAGAAAGTCTATGGCTCGGGTTTTAAGGACCCTGACCGCTGGCCGTAAAAATACAGCCAGCGGTCGGGAACCAGTTAATGGCAGAGCGGGGAGATACCTCCCTGCTCTGCCGTAGTGTTCAGTGGCGTCCGGCTGTAGCAGCCATAGCGGCTGCTAGCGGAGCCTCCGGCCATGGTGGGGACCCGTGCCGGCGGGCGACACGGGCCCCCTAATGCCGCGGGCCCCGTAGTAGCCGCTACTGCTGCTACGGCGGTAGTTACGCCACTGCCCCTTCCCACTTTGGCCACTTTTGACCTTCCTGACAGAGCCTCATTTTTCAAATCTGACATGTTTTACTTTATGTGGAAATAACTTCGGAATACTTTTACCTATCCAAGCGATTCTGAGATTTTTTCGTGACACATTGGACTTTAAGTTACTGGCTAAATTTGCTCAATATGTTCAATATTTAATTGTGGAAAAACACCAAAATGTAGCAAAAAATTACAAAAATTAGCATTTTTCTCAATTTAAATGTATCTGCTTGTAAGACAGGCCGTTATAACACACAAAATTGTTGCTAACTAACATCCCCCATATGTCTACTTTAGATTGGCATAGTTTTTTGAACATCCTTTTATTTATCTAGGACGTTACAAGGCTTTGAACTTTAGCAGCAATTTCTCACATTTTCAAGAAAATTTCAAAAGGCTATTTTTACAGGGACCAGTTCAGTTGTGAAGTGGCTTTGAGTGCCTTATATATTAGAAACCCAAAAAAAGTCACCCCATTTTAAAAACTGCACCCCTCAAAGTATTCAAAACAGCACTTAGAAAATTTCTTAACCCTTTTCACATTTCACAGGAATTAAAGCAAAGTTGAAGTGAAGTGAAATGTACAAATTTCATATTTTTTTTTATAACACAGAAGGTTTTACCAGAGAAATGCAACTCAATATTTATTGCCCAGGTTCTGCAGTTTTTGGAAATATCCCACATGTGGCCCTAGTGTCCTAATGGACTGAAGCACCGGCCTCAGAAACAAAGGAGCACCTAGAGGGTTTTGGCGCCTTATTTTTATTAGAATATATTTTAGGCACCATGTCAGGTTTGAAGGGCTCTTGCGGTGCCAAAACAGTGAAAATCCCCCGAAAGTGACCCTATCTCAAGGAAAATATCTATTGGTATAGTGTGCATTTTGACCACACATGTTTTTTACAGAAATTATTGGAAGTAGGCTATGAAAATGAAAATCAAAATTTTTTCAAAGAAAATGTAGGTTTAGCGATTTTTTTTCTCATTTCCACAAGGACTAAAGGAGAAAAAGCACCGCAAAATCTGTAAAGCATTGTAAAACAATACCCCATATGTGGTAATAAACGGCTGTTTGGACACACGGCAGGCCTTAGAAGGGAAAGAGCGCTATTTGGCTTTTGGACCTCAAATTTAGCAGGAATGGTTTACGGAGGCCATGTCACATTTATAAAGCCCCTGAGGGGACAAAACAGTGGAAACCCCCCACAAGTGACCCCATTTTGGAAACTACACCCATTGAGGAAATTATCTAGGCATATAGTGAGCATTTTGACTCCACAGGTTTTTTGCAGAAATTGTTGGATGTAGGCCCTAAAAATGACAATCTAAATTTTTTCAAAGAAAATGTAGGTTTAGCTAATTTTTTTCTCATTTCCACAAGGAAAATCTTTTGGAGATCACATTAAGGCTGTATTCAAACGAGCGTGTGCATTGTTGCTGCGTTTCTGCGCTTTTTACGCGCGTATGCCATGCGTTTTTCACGCGTGTTTCAAAAACGGAGGGTGGGGTAACTACAAAAAGGCACCCTTCTCAAACACATGTTTGATGTGAGCACTTGTTCTCATCCATTTTGCACGTTGCCAAATACTTTGGGTCGTTTACTGTGTTTCGCGGCTTGTTGGCGTATAAAAGGCAACTCCGCTGGGCCGTGTGCTGCTATCGTGGATGGTTTCTCGGCGATTTGGCAAGCACCGTCCCATGCTACAGGAGGGAACGCAGAGAAGAGGGAGGATTTGGGTTCATCCTCTTGTGGCACAGCGCACCAAAGGCCACTTTCATACTCTCTATGATGACCTCCGCCGTCACCCAGATAAATTTAGGTCGTTTTGCCGCATATCTGTGGGCACGTTTGATATTCTGCTGGACCAGATTCGTACAGGAATCACCTACCAGGACACAAACATGCGGCGCTGCATTACCCCCGAGGAGCAACTCCTTGTGACATTGAGGTATGTGTGTTTTATACAATTAGAGCTTACAGGATGGTGTGTGGGTGTCATGTCCTACATAAAGTGTATATTTGTTTGTGTGCTTTTTTCTCACCTTTGTAGATTTCTTGCAACAGGAAATAGCTACCATTTGTTACATTTTTAATTCCTTCTGGGAGTGAGCACAATTTTGGGCATTGTGACAGGCACATGTGTGGTGCTGTGGCAGAGATTAAAGCCCACAGCGATGCCTCAGCCCACGACAGAGCACTGGCTTACTATTTCCGAAGATTTTGTGTCCGCCACCCAATTTCCTCATTGTATTGGTGCCCTAGACAAGAAGCACATTCGTGTGAAGAAGCCCCCCCACTCTGGCTCAAGATACTATAATTACAAACAGTATTTTTCCATCGTCTTGTTGGCCTTGGACGACAGTAATTATTGTTTTACAATTGTACACATTGGGTCGTATGGAAGCTCTGCTGATGCACACATATTTCGCTCATCCCGAATGTGCCATCATCTTATGGGCAATCAACTTTCTGTGCTGGTACCGAGAATCCTGCCTGGCTCGCGAGGACCACCAGTCTCATATGTCATCGTTGCAGATGAGGGTTTTGGGCTCACAAGCCAAGTAATGCGTCCATTTGCAAGAAGGGGCATGGATGACCGTAGGCGCATCGTCAATTACCGGCTAAGCCGAGCTCGAAGATGTGTTGAACGTGCGTTTGGCATTATGACAACCAAATGGCGGGTGTTTCTCACAGCAATGCAACTGACACCGCAGAATGTGACCCGTGTCAAACAAGCGTATGTCGTTCTTCATAACTTTAGCCGCATACATGACGCAGGTTTCGATGCTGAATATATTCGAAGAAATGCTACCACATCAACCATTCTGGCCCAAATTCCACTACGAGGGGCACAAACATCTGATATCCGAGTGCACAACATTTTTGCCGAATATTTTGACAGCCCCGATGGAGCTGTGGATTATTGCCACAATGTATCAGTAGTGAGGGAAAAGATAGTAATTTTGGGGGGGAGTTTAGTATTAGGGACTCGCAAGACATGAGGACCCTTGACGTGGGTTGCGAGCTTATATCTTTTGCGGTTTCGCCATATTGTTTTGCTGCCAAACAACTAATTGTATGTGAAGCACATTGGCATATCCAATGTTTGCAAATACAATCACAAATGCCCTTCATGCGTCCTTTATCATAGCACTGCAAGTCTGCAGAAAAGTCATTTTTGATTCGAGCAAAACCACAAAAGATACACTAATACCTCAATTATGGCATGCAACTATCTTGGGCCCTGGCCTGCAACGCTACCTAAGGACATGTTTGGGAAAGATTGTTCCATCACATATATGTAGGGAAACAGCAGAGGATGTTCCTCAACAGCATAGTGGTGCTGGTGCTGAGTGTGGTAGCCTGCAGGTGGGCCGTGTGGAAAGTTTTCCAGGGATCGGCTGTAGGGTGGTAAAGGCCGGTCCCGCACCGGCACATGAACAGGTGACATGCGGGACGGCATTGGGCACTGGTACTGTTGGCGTGGCAAGGGGGTGGCAGGCTGGGAAGTGCCAGGTGCAGTGTAGGGCACCGATGGCTCCGGCAATCGTGGATTGTTAGGAGGTGTGGCTGAGTCGATAAGGCCGAGTATGGAGCCTTGGAGGCACGCCATACAGTGCTCAGGTACTCGCCGGAGTAGCGGCGCAATGCTGCGGCCAAAGGCGTCACAGCCGTCCTCCTCAGCGCAGCGCCGCAGGTACTCAAGTACCATGGAGTTCACCTGGGCACCTGCGGAATCAACGTGGCTGCGCCTGGCTGCTGCCGTCGTTTCATGCGCTCGGTCCCGTGGCACCTGGGATTGGCTGGACGCCAGTGGGGTTTGTTCTGGTGCAGTCGCCTCTGGGGTTAAGGGCAGCACGGGATGTTGTTCTTGTAGCGCCTGCGCCTCCTCATGGCCAGCCTCCTCTTCAGTGTCAAGAAGATTGTCACTGCATCTGTAATAAAAATGTACAGTTATACGTAACATTGCCACAAGGAACAAACAAACTGTTTTGGTTGAATGACATGTAAACACAGACACATGGCCGGCCTTAGCTATGTTCGACCAGTGCGGTCGACACAGGGCGCCAGCCGCCACACGGCAAGAGGGGCGCCAGCGGGTGTGTGTATCCCCGCGCCGTTGCAACTACCAGCGGGGATACACACACTAACTGCAGTCGCACCCGGGCGCTTTTCACTTAGTGGCCATCGCTACCGCTGTAGCAGCCATAGCGGCTGCTAGCGGTGACACCGGGCATGAGGGCGGTGGCGCTATAGTGGTAGCGACGGCACTATAGCAGAGCAGGGAGATATCTGTCTACTAGCGCCACTGTAGCTCCCTTCAGCTACAACTGCACTAGTAGACAGCAGAGCAGGGAGATACCTCCCTGCTCTGCTATAGTGCCCCCCTGTAGATAGCAATCCCCCCCCCCTTCCAGGATAGATAGCACCACTGTAGCTCCCTGAAGGAGCGGAATCCCCTTGTGGCCGGGGATTATGCTCCTGGAGCGCTGCCTGATGCCTCTATCCATATATGGACAGTGACATCATGTCACTGTCCATATCTGGACAGAGGCATCAAGCAGCGCTCCAGGAGCATAATCCCCGGCCACATCCCCGGCCAATCTACCTACAAGGGGGCTGTCTGGCGCTACCCACAAGGGGGCTGTGTGGTGCTACCTACAAGGGGCTATGTGGTGCTACCCACAAGGGGGCTGTGCGGCGCTACCCACAAGTAGCTGTGTGGCGCTACCTACAAGGGGCTGTGTGGTACTACCTACAGGGGGAATCTGTGAGTGGGGGGCTGATGGTCATTTTACTGAGTGGTGGGCTGATGGTCATTTTGCTGTGAGTGGGGGTTGATGGTCATTTTTCTGTGAGTGGGGGGCTGATGGTCTTCAAGTGGTTTCCACCTCTGACCTCCAATTGAAATTAATAGGAGGCAGAAAATACCTGCAGCGCCAGTTTGGAGCTTTTTTTCCTGCGTCTTTTGCATTCGCTTCAACAGCTTAAGAAAAAGCACAAAAAAAAGGTCACACGCTGTCAGTTGCTGAAGGAATTTTGAGGCAGATTTTTTTTCCCTTACAAAAAACGTGTGTGAACATGCTCTACGAGTGGAGTGCTTGTTCTTAGCCGTTTTCTGTCTTTCTCAAAACAATTTTTGGTAGGGGGGCCCTGAGGAAATTTTGTTTTTCCAGTGCTGCCTCGAGTCCGAAAAGGTTGGGAAACTCTGTACTAGGCTACAGGGTCCCGTCATGGAGCAGCTCAGTTCGTAATGGGAACGGGGCCTAGATGAGTACAATTTTGGTTTTTGTTTGGGGGCACTGTCTACAAGGGGGAGGTGTGGGGACTGTATGGCACGATCTACAAGGGGGAGGTGGGGGACTGTATGGCACTGTCTACAAGGGGGAGGTGGGGGACTGTATGGCACTGTCTACAAGGGGGAGGTGGGGGGCTGTATGGCACGATCTACAAAAAGGAGGTGGGGGATTATGGCACTGTTTACAGGGAGGCTATATGGCAAAATCTACAGGGGGGCACTATACAGTGTGTGGGCCACTAAGCGGACATTATACTGTGTAGGGGTACTACAAATGGCATAATACTGGGGGGCACAATTAGAGGACAAAATACTGTATCCTTGAAGGGGTTGTAATATATTATATTATTAAATATTATTATTATACTGTATGGGGGCACTAAAGGGGCATTATAATTTTTTTATGGGCCATTTTTTTTTAATGATGGGGTGGGACGCCGAAAGATCATTTCACACAGGGCGCCATCTATACTAGGGCCAGCCCTGCACAGACATTTCTTCAAAGTACAGTCATTACTTACGGCCACATCTCCATTAATGTCCTTGGGGAACATCAGCTGCTGGGTGTAGATGTATTTGCGCTTTTTGCTGGCACCGTCACCACTGCGCACTCTGGCGCCATATTCACGGCGGAATTGATCCCGGCAGCTCCTCCACCGGGTTTTGACATCATCAACTGTAGAAAGGAACAAAAAAAGCAAATTTTACTGTCACCAGGTGACATAACCGAAATCTGCACTTGTTGGAAACTTTGCCATTCCCTTACACACCAAGATACATTATATACAAGCTGAATGATGCTGTGAGACACCCGCTACGTTGGCCATTTGGAAGATGTTAACACAAGGATACACTACAGCATGTGTGTTTTACAGGGCATATATAAAACAATGTACTTACCAATGCTCTTGCTGTCTTGTGTGCTGTCTTTAACCCACTCATGGCTGAAGAGGGTCTGCGCTACTTCATCCCAAGCGACCTCCTTGCCCGTGCGGTCATGGTAGGCCTCTACCCGCGTGTCCCACAACTGTGGCCTCTCCTGGACCAGGCAGATTAGCTTCTCTACGTCACAGGCGCGAGGCATTCCAGCAGTTGTCGGTGTCCACAGCAAGCATGTGCCCAACAAGTGAAAAGCAACTTCCTGGTTTGTGCGTGTTTGGACAAGTTTGCTTAACTAATCTACATAGACTTAACAAGTCTTGCGTGAAAAACGCAGTTTGCACGGAAGTGCTTCCGTGTGGCATGCGTGGTTTTCACACACCTATTGACTTCAATGGGTGCGTGATACGTGAAATACACAGAAAGAATGGACATGTCGTGACTTTTTCGCAACGGACTCACACTGCGTAAAAATCACGCACATGTCTGCACGTCCCCATAGACTAATATAGGTCCGTGCGACGCGCGTGGAAATCACGCGCGTTGCACGGACGTATATCCCGTTTGTCTGAATAAGCCCTAAGCAGGAATGGTTTGCGGAGGTCAAGTCGCATTTGCAGAGCCCCTGAGGGGACAAAACAATGAAAACGCCCAAAACCTCTTGAAGAATTCATCTAGGCGTGTAGTAAGCATTTTGACCCCACAGATGTTTCAAAGAATTTATTAGAATTGGGCAGTGAAAATAAAAACAATCCTTTTTCTTCTATAAGGCGAAGCTTTAGCTCAAAATGTTCTCAACAAATAAAGAAAAAAAAGAACCACACTATTTGTGAAGAAATTTCTCCCGAGTACGGCAATACCCCATATGTGGTCAAAAACTGCTGTTTGGGCACACGGTAGGGCTCAGAAGGGAAGGAGCGCCATTTGGAGTGCAGATGTTGCTGGATTGGTTTCTGGGTGCCTGTGGGCCCAAAACAGTGGAAACCCCCCAGAAGTGACCCAATTTTGGAAACTACACCTCTCAATGCATTTACCTAGGGGTGTAGTATGCAATTTAACCCTGCAGATGTTTTGTAGAAATTAGTGTGCACTCGATGTTGCAGAGTGAAAATGGGATTTTCCATAGAAATGCCAATATGTGGTGCCCAGCTTGTGCCACCATAACAAGACAGCTCTCTAATTATTAGGCGGTGTTTCCCGGTTTTAGAAACACACTACAATGGGGCACTAATCTTTTGCCTGGACATTCGACCAGGCTCAGGAGTGAAAGCGTACCATGTAAAATTGAGGCCTAATTTGGCGATTTACAAAGTATTGGTTCACAACTCCAGAGGCTCAGATGTGAAATAATAAAAAGAAACCCCTGAGAAGTGACCCCATTTGGAAACTACACCACTCAAGGCATTTGTTAAGGGGTGTAGTGAGCATTTTCACCCCACAGGTCTTTTCCATAAATGATTGCACTGCGGATGGTGCAAATTAAAAATTTATATTTTTCCCTAGATATGCCATTTTAGTGACAAATATGTCATGCCCAGCTTATGTCACTGGAGACATACACCCCAAAAATTGTTAAAAGGGTTCTCCTGGGTATGACGATGCCATATATGTGTAAGGAAACTGCTGTTTGGGCACATTGTAGGGTTCAGAGCGGAAGGAGCGCCATTTGGCTTTCGGAGAGCGGATTTTGCTTGGTAGTAGATTTGTTTGATTATTGCTGGTGTTTCGATTTATAAAGTGGGGGTACATGTAAGCTGGGCAGAGTATATAAGGGGCATAGTCAGGTGGCATAATAATTGGGTAAAAAAACAATAAAATGATCCATAGATGTGTGTTACGCTGATCCTTTCTGCACAGGCCGGTGTCGCACTGATATATGGCGTCCTTTCTTATGCCCCTTTTGGTCCACACTCCGCACCTTTGCAGTTTGGGGAATTTTGCTGGGAAAGTGTTGTCCTGGTATAATACGGGCACCGTCGCTTCCAGCAGATATGTTTGGGCCCTTCCCTTCCTGGTTCCCTAATTTTAGGTCCTTGATAAATCGCCTCTTAAAACAGAAGAAATGTTCCCCTCGGGCAAGGCTGCATATTTTTTATTTTCCTGACTTATTGGAGCCATAACTAATTTTTTTTTTTCATAAACGTAGTGGTATGAGGGCTTTTTTTTGCGGGATGAGCTTTAGCGATTATTGGTACCATTTTAGGGTACATGCAACTTTTTGATCACCCTTTTATCCTATTTTTGGGTGGCCAGGTGCACAAAAAAACGCAATTCTGGCATAGCTTTTTACGTTTTTTTTACCATGCGTTATAAATTACATGTTAACTTTATTCTGCGGGTCAGTACGATTCCGGCGATACCTAATTTATAGCACTTTTTTATGTTTTACAACTTTTTGCACAATAAAATTACTTTTGTAAAAATAATGTATTTTTTCTGTCGCCAAGTTGTGAGAACCATAACTTTTTAATTTTTTTGTCGACGGAGCTATATGAGGGCTTGTTTTTTGTGAGACGAGTTATAGTTTTTATAGGTACCATTTTTGGATACGTGCGACTTTTTGATCACTTTTTATTCCAATATTTGTAGTGCAAAGTGACCAAAAAACAGAAACTCTGGTATCGTTTTTTATGGGATTTTTTTACGCTGTTCACCACGTGCAATAAATAATATAATACTTTGATACCTCAGGTCGTTACGGTCGTGGCGATACCAAATACGTATGGTTTATTTATTTTTTTCAATAATAAAGGACTTGATAAGGGAAAAAGGGCGATTGTGTTTTATTTTATTACTTGAAACTTTTATTGTTTTCAAACTTTAATTTTTTTAACTTTTTTTTACACTTTTTTATACTTTTTTTTAAAAAAAAATTTCAAGTCCCACTAGGGGATTTGAAGTTCCAACTGTCTGATGTTTTTTTTCTAATACATTGCACTACTTACGTAGTGCAATGAATTAGATCTGTCAGTTATTCACCGACAGCAAGCCGATTAGGCTTCGCCTCCCGGCGGGCCTAATCAGCTTCCGTAATGGCAGAGCAGGAGGCCATTGTGTCTCCTGTTGCCAAAACAGCAATCGCCAGTCCTGATTGCCTGTCAGGGCTGGCGATCTGCTAGCAACCACTAAGATGCAGCAATCACTTTCGATTGCTGCATCAAAGGGGTTAATGGCTGGGATCGGAGCTAGCTCCGGTTCCTGCCATTACAGGTGGATGTCAGCTGTAACATACAGCTGACTTCCACCGCTGATGACGCCGGATCAGCTCCTGAGGCGGCGCCATCTTGCCGGCGGTTACGGAAGCTGATCAGGCTCCACCGCCAGGTGGATCTTGACCTGCTTCCATGCTAGGCAGATCGGGAGGCCAGTATTAGGCCTCCGGTTGCCATTGCAGCCACCAGAACCCCGGCAATTTCAATGCTGGGGTTCCGATGAGCTGCAAACACCTTAAGTGCAGCACTCACGTTTGAGCGCTGCACTTAAGGGGTTAATGGCGGAGATCAAAGCTTATTTTGGTCCCCGCCATTACAGCCGGATGTCAGCTGTAAGATACAGCTGAGAACCGGCGATGATGGCACCGGCTCAGCTTCTGAGCCTGTGCCAAACATTTGGCGTATGGATACGGCAATTTGCGGGAAGTCATAGCTTTCCATGGCGTACCCATACGGCAAATGTCGGGAAGGGGTTAATTGTGAATAACACCAAAATTTAGCGACAAATTGCAAAAAATAGCATTTTTCTAAATTTAAATGTATCTGCTTGTAAGGCTGGATTTACACGAGCATGTTCAGTCCGTAAAGGACAGAACGTATTTCGGCCGCAAGTACCGGACCGAACACACTGCAATTGTTACTAATTAACTTGCCCCATATGTCTACTTTAGATTGGCATTGTTTTTTGAACATCCTTTTATTTTTCTAGGTCGTTACAAGGCTTAGAACTTTAGCAGCAATTTCTGACATTTTCAAGAAAATGTAAAAAGGATATTTTTGCAGGGGCCAGTTCAGCTGTGAAGTGGCTTTGAGGGCCTAAGGCCTCGTGCACAATTCCTTCACTGTTTTAGCAGCTGTTTTTGATGGATCCGTGTGCCTGTTTTGTTGTCCGTGTGGACTCCGTGTTTTCCTTTCCGAACGACGAGCATGGTACTGTCCAGGGTGCTGAAAGAGCATGGTTGTTCAGCGCTAGTCACTGTACAGGGTGCTGAAAAAGTTAATGGGCTGCACTGATCGGCGGTAACTCTTTCAGCACCCTGGACAGTAACTAGCGCTGAACAACCATGATCTTCAGTTCATACTTACCCAGAACTCCCTGATTTTTCCTCCTGTCCAGCCTCCTGGGATGACGTTTCATCCCATGTCACCGCTGCAGCCAATAACAGGCTGTAGTGGCGGTCACGTCGGACTGGATGACGTCAGAAGGCCGGCCTCCTGGGATGATGCTTCATCCCACGTGACCGCCTCTGCAGCCAATCACAGGCTGCAGCGGCCACATGGACTGCCGCGTCATACAGGAAGGTCGGACTGGAAGAAGAGGTAGGAAAATGGAAAAAAGGAGGACCAATAAAAGGCGCTGCTATACCAAACTAGGTTTTTATTTGAAGTGTGATTATTGATAGGCTACACGTTTCGACGCAGAACATGCGTCTTCATCAGGCCATGAACATACAAAAGAAAACATCATATATATATACAAGTCAGTAATAAAATATCAACCAATCACAAGAAGGAAACAGGGAGGGGACACGGGGAACTCCTACAGAGAGAAACGGACGGAATCCCGCTAGAAGAACAAACAACTTTGATTAATAAAATGTGTGTGAATTTGATAAAAAGGCATGTATGATAAATGAATTTAAAATGAATTTAGAATATGGGACAATTATATAAAAAACAAAAATTACTGCTAACAAGCCCAATTTAATTGTATTTAAAATATGAGTCGTATTAAAAACACAATATCGCTATATCTCCTATGGCCAAATCATACTGATATAGTAATTTAAAATAAACCATAATGGTAAAATTGGGAGTATTGATAATAATGTATCCACTATTTGCTACTTAATAAAGGCAAAATAATCTAATTAACAATCCGATGGAAAAACCGGCAAACGATATGAAAAGTGCTATAAAATTCTATAAAAGAACCAAATATTGTTCAGTCAATTAAAAACGAAAATTACATTTAATAATTTAATCTGACTATTCTGATTAAAAATCATGATAATAAAATCATGAATTCATTCATAAAGGGGCGGAATGCAAGTATGCGGCAGAAAGGCTAAACTAGTGGCGTCTTTGTAGTCATAGCAACAACAGTATTATGAAGATAGGTACATGGAAAATATGTTAAATTGATAGAACAATTTATACTATATTCAAATCACACTGATTATCAATTTATACTGTAATGAAAAACAAACCGATTATCAAAATGAGCCTATATAAAACAATGTATTAATAAATAGTCACAAAAAAATGGAAGATGCGAAGGACGGCCAAACCCTACAAAATATGATAAACTATTATAGTCAGTATTTGATAAAAAATTAGAATCAATTAATAAAAATATATATATATGTAACTATACCTCATAGTGATTAATTCAGAACAAAGTCTAAAAACACAATATGATAATGACCCAAGTATATCAGAAATTGAATGACATCTATGGCACTTAAATGTCATAATTTCAGATTAATATGAAATTATATTATATTGCTAGAGATTATTTTACCCAAAGTAAAATAAATAATGCAGAAAGTTTGAATAGCATTACCGTGAAGCATTTCCCAATTAGCCTAATTGAAGGAGCACAATCTAAAGCAACAAAAATGACTCAAGAAGAGTGTGTAAAAGTAGCGGAAATAAAGAAAGTTGATCATTTCGATTATAAATACAATTTTATTACGACCTTCAATGCTGGGAGTAAATCTATCAGGTCAATCCTATGCAAGCATTGGCATATTCTCTGCAATGATCCGGTTCTTAAGGGGTTACTCCCCCCTTTACCCAAGGTCACTTTTAGAAGATCTAAAACTCTCAAAAATCTACTAGCCCCAAGCAAACTGCAAAACAAAGGTAATCCATGCTTCTCGAGGCTACAACCATCATTATTAGGCTCATTTAGTTGCGGACAACCTAGGTGTATGTGTTGTTCCAATATCACACACAAGATCACTAATTTCACGTCTATAGTTACATCAGAATCCTTTGACATCAAGAGTTTTCTAAATTGTGGCAGTGAATATGTAATTTACCTCCTACAATGCACCTGTAAGTTACAATATATAGGACATACTACTCAAACCCTACGGAAAAGGATTAATAACCATAGGTCAAATGTCAGCACAGGTTTTTCCAAACAAAGTGTATCCCGACATTGCTTATATAGACATAATTGCAATTTTGACTGTATAAGCATCACTCCCATTGAGCAAATACCTGCAGACTACACCAATAGATTTTTATGCTTAAAACAGCGTGAGAACTATTGGATATATAAATTGTGTACACTGCACCCTGAAGGCTTGAACGATATTAGTGAGTCCTCTTTAGATTATATCAATATTTAAATAGCTTTGTCCCCCACTATACACTAAGTCATTTTTTAATGGGGGCTTTATTGGTCTCCTATTTAATGTAATATGGATTGTTTCAAAAGTTACATATTTCATATCGATTTATCGCATCCAAGTGGTATATTTATATTTATTTTCAATTGACCCAACAACATGTTTTTTTCTTACAATCAAATTATCCACTTCACAATTGTCTCTCTTGCATCACGGTAATGCAATTCATACTTTCTGCATTATTTATTTTACTTTGGGTAAAATAATCTCTAGCAATATAATATCATTTAATATTAATCTGAAATTATGCCATTTAAGTGCCATAGATGTCATTCAATTTCTGATATACTTGGGTCATTATCATATTGTGTTTTTAGACTTTGTTCTGAATTAATCACTATGAGGTATAGTTACATATATATATTTTTATTAATTGATTCAAATTTTTTATCAAATACTGACTATAATAGTTTATCATATTTTGTAGGGGTTGGCCGTCCTTCGCATCTTCCATTTTTTTGTGACTATTTATTAATACATTGTTTTATATAGGCTCATTTTAATAATTGGTTTGTTTTTCATTACAGTATAAATTGATAATCAGTGTGATTTGAATATAGTATAAATTGTTCTATCAATTTAACATATTTTCCATGTACCTATCTTCATAAAACTGTTGTTGCTATGACTACAGAGACGCCACTAGTTTAGCCTTTCTGGCGCATACTTGCATTCCGCTCCTTTATGAATGAATGCTTGATTTTATTATCATGATTTTTATTCAGAATAGTCAGATTAAATTATTAAATGTAATTTTCGTTTTTAATTGACTGAATAATATTTGGTTATTTTATAGAATTTTATAGCACTTTTCATATCGTTTGCCCGTTTTGCCGGTTTTTCCATCGGATTGTTAATTAGATTATTTTGCCTTTATTAAGGAGCAAATAGTGGATACATTATTATCAATACTCCCAATTTTACCATTATGGTTTATTTTAAATTACTATATCAGTATGATTTGGCCGTAGGAGATATAGCGATGTTGTGTTTTTAATACGACTCATATTTTAAATACAATTAAATTGGGCTTGTTAGCAGTAATTTTTGTTTTTTATATAATCGTCCCATATTCTAAATTCATTTTAAATTCATTTATCATACATGCCTTTTTATCAAATTCACACACATTTTATTAATCAAACTTGTTTGTTCTTCTAGCGGGATTCCGTCCGTTTCTCTCTGTAGGAGTTCCCCGTGTCCCCTCCCTGTTTCCTTCTTGTGATTGGTTGATATTTTATTACTGACTTGTATATATATATATATATAATGTTTTCTTTTGTATGTTCATGGCCTGATGAAGACGCATGTTCTGCGTCGAAACGCGTAGCCTATCAATAATCACACTTCAAATAAAAACCTAGTTTGGTATAGCAGCGCCTTTTATTGGTCCTCCTTTTTTCCATTTTCCTACCTCATCAATGACGGTGAATCCCCGTTCACCGGTCTTTGGACCTTGGCAGCAGCTACACCTCGCACCTGGCTGTACACACCCTGGGTGTGTCTCCTCTACACGTATCTCCACAGCGTCGTGCTCTCTGGAGATCGTTCTATACTGTTCAACAGCGTTGTGCCTGGTCAGCATAACCCGTCTAGGTGAGTGCATATTGCCCTAGCATTGTTGTTTTCCATGACCATCGGATAACTGCACTATGTGGCGCCGTGTGTTTTTTCTTCCTATCTAGGACTGGAAGAAGAAGAGGGACTCGTCACCAAGAGAACAACGACCGGGGTACGTATGAACTGCTTTTTATTTTATTTTTATCAGCAGCCACTTCTCTTTATCAGTGCTGGATAAGTGGCTGCCGATTAGTGTAATATCTCTAATATACTGCGGCCCGCCCTGGCCGTTGTTAGGCAACGGCTCCGTCACACACTGACGGCACACGGATGCCTTCCGTGTGCCTTCAATTTTTTGGACGGCACCATTGACTTGCATGGGCCTCACGGTCATGGAATCTCGGACCAAAGTAGGACATGCTCTACTTTTGTCGGAACGGAGCAACGGGACGTCAAAAAAACTGAAGTGTGTATGGCCCCATTGAAATGAATGGGTCAGAGTGCTAGCCGTCAGAAAAATGGCTAGCACCCTGAAGAAAAAGACTGAAGTGGGCATGATGCCTTATATATTAGAAACCCCCAATAAGTCAGCTCATTTTAAAAACTTCACCCCTCAAAGTATTCAAAACATTTTTTAGTAAGTTTCTTAACCCTTTAGAGGTTTCACAGGAATATGTGGTGCCCAGCTTGTGCCACGATAACAAGACAGCTCTCTAATTATTATGCTGTGTTTCCCGATTTTAGAAACACCCTACATGTGGCCTTAATCTTTTTCCTGCACATTTGACAGGGCTTAGGAGTGAAAGAGTACCATTGAGGCCTAATTTGGCAACTTACACAGAATTGCAGAGGCTCTGATGTGAAATAATAAAAGAAACCGCTGAGAAGTGACCCCATTTTGGAAACGACACCCCTTAAGGCATTTATTAAGGGGTGTAGTGAGCATTTTCACCCCACAGGTCTTTTCCATAAATTATTGCGCTGCGGATGGTGCAAAGTAAAAATTAACATTTTTCCCCAGATATGCCATTTCAATGGGAAATATGTTGTGCCCAGCTTGTGCCACTGGAGACACACATCCCAAAAATTGTTAAAAGGGTTCTCCCGGGTATGGTGATGCCATATAAGTGGAAGTAAACTACTGTAAGGTTCAGAGGGGAGGGAGCACCATTTGGCTTTTGGAGCGTGGATTTTGCTTGGTAGTAGTTTTGTTTGGAGTTTTACTGGTATTTCAGTTTATAACGTGGGGCATATGTGAGCTGGGCAGAGTACTTCAGGGACATAGTCAGGTGGTATAATAATGGGATAAACAATAAAATAATCCATAAATATTTGTTACGCTGTGAAGCAATCCTTTATGTGCAGGCCATTGTCGCACTGATCCGCACATTTGTAGTTTCGGGAATTTAGCTGGGCAGTGTTGTCCTGCTATAATACCGGCGCCCTCACTTCCAGCAGATATATTTTTGCCATACCCTTTCTGGTTCCCTAATTTTATGGCCATGATAAATCCCCACTTGTAACAGAAGAAATGTTCCCCTTGGGCCTGCACAACCGCATATTTTTCTTTCCTGACATATTTGAGTCTTAACTAATTTTATTTATTCATAGACGTAGTGGTATGAGGGCTGTTTTTTTGTGGGACAAGCTGTAGTTTTTATTGGTACCATTTTGGGGTACATGCGACTTTATGATCACTTGTTATCCTTTTTTTTGGGAGGCAAGGTGATCTAAAAACAGCAATTTTGACATCATTTTTTTTAGTTTTTTTTATACAGCGTTCACCACGCGTCATAAATTACATGTTAACTTTATTCTGCGGGTCAGTACGCAGAATAAACTTTTTGCACAATAAAATGACTTTTGTACAAAGAATGGATTTTTTCTGTCTCCAAGTTTTAAGACCCATAACTTTTAAATTTTTTCATTGACGGAGCTGTATGAGGGCCTTTTTTTTGCCAGACGAGCTATAGTTTTTATAGGTACCATTTTTGGATACATGCGACTTTTTGATCACTTTTTATTAAAATTTTTGGTAGACAAAGTGACCAAAAAAACATCAATTCTGGCATTTTTTTTAGTTTTTTTTCACAGCGTTCACTGCGCGGGACAAATAACATAATATTTTTATACTTCAGGTCGTTACGGATGCGGAGATACCAAATATGTATGGTTTTATTTTTTTTTCAATAATAAATGACTTGATAAGGGAAAAAGGGCAATCATGTTTTATGTTATTACTTGAAACGTTTGTTTTTTTTTTTACAACTTTTATTTTTACTTTTTTTGACACTTTTTTTTAGTCCCACAAGGGGACTTGAAAATGCATTTGTTTGATTCTTCACTGACAGCAAGCCGATCAGGCTCTGGCTCAGGTCCGTAATGGCTGATAGGAGGCCATTGTTAGGCCTCGTGTTGCCATAGTAGCAGTCAGCAGCCTTGCCATCGCATGGCAGGCTGCCGATTTGCTACAAACCACTAAGATGCAGCGATCGCATTGGATCGCTGTATCGAAGAGGTTAATGGCAGGAATCGAAGCTATCTCCGGTTCCTGCCGATACAGCTGGGTGTCCGCTGTAATATACAGTAGACACCCACTGCTGATGACGCCGGCTCAGCTTCTGAGCCGGAAGCTGAGCCGGCGCCATCTTGCCGATGGTACCGAAAGCCTTTTAGGCCCTGCAGGTGAGCGGGGCATAGTAGGCTTCCATTGCTGACTGAATGGGAGGCCAGTATTAGGCCTCCTTTTGCCATTGCAGCCTCCGGCTATCCAGCGATCACGTTGATGGGGTGACGGCGGCTAAGAACTCCTCACATTCTGCGATCTCCATTGAACACAGCATCTGAGGGGTTAATCGGCTGGATCAGATGCTAGATCCGGTCCTGGCCGTTACCTCTGGGTGCCAGCTGTAACATACAGCTGGCACCTGGCAGTGATGGTGCGGGCTCAGCTCCTAAACCCGCACTATCACCGCAATGTAATAGTACTGTGCTTTGCGGGAAGCCCTGCCAGACAGCGCCCTGTATATATGACGGATGTCAGGAAGGGGTTAATTGTGAAAAACACCAAAACTTAGCGAAAAAAAATTCATTTTTTTTAATGTAAATGTATCTGCTTGTAAGACAGGCAATTATACCACCAAAAATTGTTGCTAATTAACATCCCCCATATGTCTACTTTCGATTTGCACCGTTTTTTGAACATAGTTATATTTTTCAAGGCTATTACAAGGCTTTGAACTTTAGCAGCAATTTCTCTCATTTAAAAAAAAAATTTCAAAAGGCTATTTTTACAGTGGCCAGTTTAGTTGTGACGTGGCTTTAAGGGTCTTATATATTAGAAACCCCCAATAAGTCACCCCATTTAAAAAAAGCCACCCCTCAAAGTATTCAAAACAGCATTTAGAAAGTTTCTTAACCCTTTAGACGTTTCACAGGAATGAAAGCAACGCAGAGGTGTAATTTACAAATTTCGTTTTTCTTTACAGAAATTCATTTTTCGTTTCAATAGTTTTTATTGAGAATTTTATCATATGCAAGTTTACATTTTTCAAGTATGCAGGAGATACAGAACATTGAATCATAGACATTGCAATGGAGCAGAGATAAAACTGTATAATTTGATCTTATTGAAATGACAACAAAAGAAAAGAATCAAACAAACAAAAGAACCATTCATATAGTGCAGTAAAGCTATATTGTACAGTCAATATCTAAGTATGTGTGTACACATGTGTCCATAACGTCATATCTAAATGAAAATAAACGCAGCATGACATTGCATAATTATAGGACAGAACCTGCTTAAAGAGATTTATAGAAGGTACTATTGTACCACGGTTTCCATAAAAGGTTGAATCTAGCGAACGCAGAATTACCTAAGGCAATTATTCTTTCATAGACATATGTCGTGTTGATTAATGCTAAGAGTTCATCAAATGATGGGGCATCTACCTTCTTCCAGTATCTTGTGATAACTAGCTTTGCCATGACTAGGATTTTACAAATGAGGCATCTCGCAAGGGAAGGGAAACCCTCCAGTTCAAGGAATAGTAACTCTACTTGAGGAGAAAATGAAACTGGACTTTGCATTACTTGCACCAGCAACTCAAATACTTGAGCCCAGAACCTGTCCAGCTTGTGGCATTTCCATAGAATGTGGAAAAGGGAACCTGTGTTGCCACACCCTCTCCAACAGAGAGACGAGGACTCAGGGTACATCCTATGCAGACGATCAGGGGTGTAGTACCATCTCAGGGATGTTTTAAGTGCTGCCTCAACATGTTAAATACACGGAAGAGCCCTATGTATGAGCTTGGAAGAGGCCAGCCATGTGGCTTCGTTAAACGATTTCCCCAAGTCTCTTTCCCATGACTTAACTAGGTGAGATTTAGTAAAATTTAATCGTGTTATATATGGGTTTTAGACCTTTAATACGTCTGGAGAAGTGGCCAAATTATTTAAAGTTACATAAAGCGTCAAGATTGTTGGTGGACTCCATGCAATGATTTATTTGTAAGTATTTTAAAAAGTCAGAGTTGGGTAGAGAAAATGTAGACTTAAGCTGCTCAAAAGTCACCAAGTGATGGTTGTCGAGCAATAAAGAAACATCAGTAATACCACCAGCAATCCACGACGCCAAATTTTTAAGGTTTGAAATTTTTAGCATAAAAAATTCTAAGGGAATATACCTTTTAAGTAAAGGAACACGGTGAGGTGTATTATTCTGAATATAGGACCAGCATTCCAGAGTCGTCTTTGTCAGAGGGGACAATGGACACGGGGGCGCTAAATCCCAGAACTTCAAGAAAAGTGTAGTTTTTAAGGGCAGGGGCGAGATATAAGAAGACTCAATTTGTAACCACTGTTTATCTGTGTCCATGGCCCACCAACTAGAAATTTTTGCTACTTGGGTGGCGATATAGTAACTATGAATGTCCGGTATACCCAGACCACCAACCTTCCTGTCTCTGATCAGTAAATGCAGAGCAATTCGAGGGTGGTTTTTTGACCAGATAAACTGGGAGAGGTTCCTTTGTGCTATCTGAAAGAATTGTTTGGGAAGAGTAATAGGCAAGGTTCAAAATAAGTACAACAGTTTAGGCAATAAAAGTATTTTATATGCTGCAATCCGGCCAAGCCACGAGGTTTCGAATTTAAGTAGTCGATCCGTGTCTGCCTGGATAACCTTCAAAAGAGGCTCAAAGACACGTAGAGGGCCCTAAAGGAGGAAGTCAAGGTTATCCTTAGATACTGGATACCCTTCACTTGCCAATCAAAGGGATACTTAGTTTTAAGAAAGTGTAATGTGGAGGGGTCTAAGTGATAAGGAAGTATTTGCGATTTCTGCGCATTTAATTTATAGTATGAGATTGTGCCAAAAGCCTTAATAATGTCCATGGACGCTTCCAATGATGATTCTGGTTAGTTAAAGATAAGATAATGTCATCTGCATATAATGAAATAGTATGTGACACCTCACGACATTGTACACACAATGTTTAATATGTTGAGCTAACGGTTCCATAGAGAGTATAAAGATTAGTGGGGATAAAGGGCAACGATTAGTTATATGGAACTCTGTGGACAGGATGCCATTAGTGTAAACTTTCGCTGTCGGTGCTGAGTATAGAGCTCTAATGGCTTTCAATATAGTTCCCGCAAATCCCATCTCTCCCAGAGTTGCAAAGGCGTACGCCCAATTAATACGGTCGAACGCCTTCTCAGCGTCCAGAGCCAACATCAGCGCTGGTGTAGCCCGTGTTTCAATAAGGTGAAGTAAATTTACAATCCTTTTTGTATTATCTGACGCTTGTCGTCCTTTAACAAAACCCACCTGATCTATGCTTATCAGAGTAGTCAGCAGAGGGGTGAGCCTTGCCACAAGTATCTTAGCATAGAGTTTGGTATCTGAATTTAATAGCGAAATGGGCCTGAAATTTTGGGGAGTATCAGGAGTCTTGCCCGGCTTAGGGAGAGTAACAATAATGGCCTCTTGGTTTTCCTTTGGAAAGGAGCCATGATCCATGGGCTGCTGAAAAAATTTAGTTAGATAAGGGGCTAATATAGTAGATAGATTTTTATAATAAGAGTTGGAAAGACCATCTGGGCCTGGAGATTTGCCGTGAGGAAGGGAACGTATATTAGTCAAAATTTCTAGTTCTGTGATTGGGGCATTTAGACATCCCACTTGTTCTGCCGATAATCTAGGCAAGGATGCCTTCTGGAGAAAATCCAATATTTCAGGCTGAGTGGGACAATTAGTAAAGGGGTCATCTTTTAAGTTGTAAAGAGACGAGTAATATTTTCTAAATTTATCTACTATGTCTCTAGGCTCCATACGTTTCTTTTGGGTGCGGGGATCTATCAAATAAGGTATTCTAGTCTTCTGGTATTGAGCTTTAAGACGAGCAGCCAATAGTTTCCCTGCCTTATTATTCTGTGAATAATATCGGGCTTTAGTTTTCCTTAAATTTTTCTCATATTCCGATATTAAGCAAATACGTAGGCGTTGGCGAAAGAGGAGTAGCTGAGCAGCCCACTCCGTTGATGGGGACAATTTATTTTTTGCGGCTACAAGGCGTATTTCATTTGTTAACAGAGAAACCTCTTCTAGACGTTTTTTGCGAACCGTGTGCCCCAATCGGATAAAAGTGCCACTAATATACACTTTATGAGCGTTCCAGAGGTAGGAGATCTGGAAATAGAAAATATTCGTGGAGATCTCTTTCTATGTCTGTTTTATAAGTAGGATGAGATAAAAGATAAGAATTGCATCTCCAGAGATAATCTGGATTAGTATTGTACGATTCCGCAATCATCAGAGTAGTTGGTTCATGGTCTGACCACCGTATACTCCCAATAGTCGTGGATTGTGACAAAAGAAGTGTCGCCCTATCTACAATGAACATATCAATTCTAGAGTAACTATTATGGACCTGAGAATGAAACGAGTAATCTCGCTCCGATCCATGTTGCATACGCCAGACATCATACAACTCCTCCCCCCAGAACCAATCCCCAAGAGCAGCCCGTGAGTGCCGAGACTGTGACGTGGTGTCCATCTCAGTATCCATAACAGAGTTAAAGTCCCCACACATAATTAATTTTCCCTGTTTATGTTTAGAAATCAGTCTGCGGATTTTATGTAGGAATCTCAACTGGTGGTTATTAGGTGCATACAGCGTCAACAGAGAGTATTTTTCATTGTTAATTGAACAGACTAGCAATACGTATCTACCATTAGAATCAGAGAGCATCTCAATTAACTGGAAGGCAACTGTGTTTTTTACTGCCACCAGAACGCCTCCAGTTTTGGTAGAGTGATATGACTGAAAGACATGGGGAAATTTGGGATGTCTAATGCGGTGAGCATCTTTTTTCAAGAGGTGAGTCTCCTGAATACAAAGAACCTCACAGGCTAACTGCTGAGCCTCTTTCCACATATGTGCCCGTTTGTGCGGGCTGTTAAGGCCGTTTACGTTTAAAGAACCAATTTTAAGAGCCATCATACAGGAGAACGTGCTGTCGAATGCCCGACCCTTTGGAAACAAGATTCATAATCCCATCAGATTGTAGGCCATATGTGTTAAGACCCAAAGGTATGTATGCGAATTGACTATTATATGAGTACAAATGTGACATAGTTAGCTGCAATAAACAAGGAAAGAACTTAGAACAACAAAACAGAAGCATTCAAATACGTTTTAATAGTAAAGACTGAACAGTAATGAGTTCAGATACAATCGAGGGGAAAAACTTGTGAACCGGACTTTTAGATCCCGAACAAACTCAACCGCGCCACCGCCAAAGAGTGACTGTACCTCAGCCTCGCGGACGATGTCGGAGGTTGGGCCCCTGCCAGTCATCTTTAACCAGTTGTGGGGGGGGTCTCTTCGTAGCTCCCAAAGAGGCGTCTGAAATAGAAATACCCCATTGTTGCAGGAGTAACGCACCATCTCGGACAGCTCTGATCACATGCATAGAGCCATTTCGGTTAATCAGTAACTGCACTGGAAAGCCCCACTTATATAGGATCTTGTTCTCTCTCAAAGCGATAGTGATGGGAGCAAGATCCCTCCGTAGCTGAAGAGTAATAGCAGAAAGATCCGTGTAAACAGAAATCATATTGTATTGTGCCGGGAATGCTTCTTTATGTCTGACGGCTGTCATAAAGAGTTCCTTGATGTGGAAGAAGTGAAACCGAGCCAGGACATCTCTGGCAACATCCGCAGCCAGATGTTTAGGTCTGGGGACCCTGTGTGCTCTATCCAAGATCAGATCCCTAGAAGTGCAGTTCGGCAGCAAGGTGTGAACAAAGTCTTGGAGAAACTGGGTCAAATCTTTGGGGGCTATATCCTCAGGTATGCCCCGAAACTTGATGTTGTTCAACCATGTGAGTGTGGAGAAGCTGGCAGCGTTCTAGGTGACAGAGCCGGGACAGAGCTACTACTGCGAGGCGGAGACACATCATGCGGGTATCCCGGCACTGAGGTGAGTGAGCCCGTTTGCGAGCCGGCATCGGCACCATTTTGGACCGTCTGGCGGTTGTGGGGAAAGTAGAAATCCAGCAGTTTTGCTGGTCTACTCACCGACTTCTTCCTTCTAGGCATGCCTGGCAGGTGTTTTCCTCCGGTATAACAATGGCGGAGTGCAGGAGAGGTCTCAGATGCTTGGAGGTTGCTTTAATACGATAAGGCAGCACGGAGCAGCCAAGCTACGCCCCCAGAAATTCATTTTTAATAAAAAAAATTGTAACACAGAAAGTTTTACCAGAGAAATGCAACTCAATATTAATTGCCCAGATTCTGCAGTTTTTAGAAATATCCCACATGTGGTCCTAGTGTGCTTACGGACTGAAGCACAGGACTCAGAAGCAAAGAAGCAACCAGTGGATTTTGGGCCTCCTTTTTATTAGAAAATATTTTAGGCACCATGTCAGGTTTGAATGGCACTTGTGGTGCCAAAACAGTGGAAATCCCCCAAAAGTGATCCAATTTGGGAAATTATCTAGGCGTATAGTGATCATTTTGACCCCACAGGTTTACTGCAGAAATTATTGGAAGTAGGTCGTGAAAATTAAAATCTACATTGTTTCAAACAAAATTTTAATTTAGCTAATTTTTTCTAATTTCCACAAGGACTAAAGGATAAAAAGCACACAATATCTGTAAAGCAATTTCTCCCGAGTAAACCAATACCCCCCCACATGTGGTCCTAAATGGCTGTTTGGACTAACGACACGTCTTAGAAGGGAAAGAGCGCCATTTCGCTTTTGGAGCTCAAATTTAGCAGGAATATTTTGCGGAGGCCATGTCGCATTTGCAAAGCCCCCGAAGGGACCAAACAGTGGAAACCCCCAACAAGTGACTTAATTTTGGAAACTACACACTTTTAGGAAATTATCTAGTGGTATAGTGAGCATTTTGACCTCACAGTTTTTTGCAGAAATGATTGGATTTAGGCTGTGAAAATGAAAAGCTGCATTCTTTCAGAGAACATTTAGGTTTAGCTAATTTTTTTCTCATTTCCACAAGGACTAAAGGAGAAAAAGCACCACAACATTTGTAAAGCAATTTCTCCTGAGTAAAACAATACCCCACATGTGGTTGTAAACAGTTTGGACACAAAGCAGGGCTTAGAAGGGAAAGAGCGCCATTTGACTTTTGGAGCTCAAATTTAGCAGGAATGGTTTGTGGAGGCAATGGCGCATTTGCAAATCCACTGAAGGACCGAAACAGAGAAGACACCCAAAAAGTAACTCCATTTAGGAAACTAAACCCCTTGAGGAATTCATCTATGGGTGTAGTGAGCATTTTGACCCCACAGGGGTTTCATAGATTTTATTAGAATTGGGCAGTGAAAATAAAAACAATCCTTTTTCTTCTATAAGACGTAGCTTTAGCTCAAAATTTTTTATTTTCTCAACAAATAAAGCAGAACGGGAACCCCAACTTTTGTAAAACATCTTCTCTGGAGTACGGAAATACCCCATATGTGGTCATAAACTACTGTTTGGGCACACGGCAAGGATCAGAAGAGAAGAAGCGCCATTTGGCTTTTGGAGTACAGATTTTGCTGGAGAGATTTCATGGCACCATGTCGCTTTTGCAAAGCCCCTAAGGTACCAGTACTGTGGAAACTCCCCAAAAGTGACTCTATTCACGAAAATACGCTCCTTAAAGAATTCATTTACGGGTGTAGTGAGCATTTTAACCGCACAGATGTGTCATAGATTTTATTAGAATTGGGCAGTGAAAATAAAAACGATCCTTTTTCTTCAATAAGGCGAAGCTTTAGCTTAAAATTTTCTCAACAAATAAAGAAAAAAAAACACAATATTTGTGAAGAAATTTCTCCCGAGTACGGCAATACCCCATATGTGATCACAAACTGCTGTTTGGGCACACGGTAGGGCTCAGAAGGGAAGGAGTGCCATTTGGCTTTTGGAGTACAGATTTTGCTGGATTGGTTTTATGGTCGCTATGTCGCATTTGCACCCTATGGGACTAAAAGAGTATAAACCCCCAGAATTGACACCATTTTGGAAACTACACCCCTCAAGGTATTCACCTAGGGATATAGTAAGCATTTTAACCCCGCAGGTATTTTTCAGAAATTAGTGTGCACTTGAAGTTGCATAGTGAAAATGGGATTTTTTTCCATAAATATGACAATATATGGTGCCCAGCTTGTGCCACCATAACAAGAGAGGTCTCAAATTATTATGCTGTGTTTCCCGGTTATAGAAACACCCTACATGTGGCCCTAATCTTCTGCCTGGACTTTCGACAGGGCAAAAGAGTGAAAGAGTACCATGCAAAGTTGAGGCCTAATTTGGCAACTTACACAGTATTGGTTTACACTTGCAGAGGCTCTGATATGAATGCAACCAAGATCGAGCGTCTATGACTTACGGGTCAATAGCTAGCCTCAGAAACATCCAGAGAAGTCAAAGACAGTGGTTCTGAACTTGCTGCCAGGCGCTGAAACAAATGCAACCAAGATCGAGCGTCTATGACTTACGGGTCAATAGTTAGCCTCAGAAACAGCCAGAGAAGTCAAAGACAGTGGTTCTGAACTTGCTGCCAGGCGCTGAAACAAATGCAACCAAGATCGAGCGTCTATGATTTACGAGTCAATAGTTAGCCTCAGAAACAGCCAGAGAAGTCAAAGACAGTGGTTCTGTTAGGGATCTGCCAGGTACTTCATCTAGGTATACTCCTGGGATTAATCAATCCACACCTGAGGTCAGACCTGTTCGACTGACACCATCTCCCACCAACCAGGGTGGCAGGCTCAGGAGTGGGAGAGCCTATCGCGGCCTGGTCTGTCGGAGTTAGCTCCGCCCCCTGTCCTTTATTACCTGCCCTGTTCTCTCCCTCAGTGCTTGTAATTCTTTTGGATTCCTGGCCCCACTGCTGCTTGCTCCAGCCTGCTTCTGCCGTGCTTCTGCCTTGCTGCAGTTCTGCTTGACCTGCTTTGCTTTGCCCCTGGCTTGCTTCTGTCTCCGTGCCCGCTCGGGTGTACTCACTTCGTCCTGGTCCTGACTGTTCGTTCGACGCTCCGTTTCCTCGTGGCGTTCCGTGGCTACTGCCCCTTCCCTTGCGTGTTCCCTGTTTGTTTTCCCGTGCACTTAGACAGCGTAGGGACCGCCGCCCAGTTGTACCTCGTCGCCTAGGGCGGGTCGTTGCAAGTAGGCAGGGACAGGGCGGTGGGTAGATTAGGGCTCACTTTCCCTTCACCTCCTTCCTGCCATTACATAATTACAAGCCGTTACCTAGTCTACCATTTCTCCTACGCTGACGCTATCATGGACCCCCTTGAGACCCTGACCCAGCAGATGCAGGGCCTCTCCCTGCAGGTCCAGGCCCTGGCCCAAAGGGTCAACCAGGGTGACGCTGCTTTAGTAGTACTGCTCACCTCACCTCTAGAACCCGACCTCAAGTTACCTGACCGGTTCTCAGGGGACCGTAAGACGTTTCTCTCCTTCCGGGAGAGTTGCAGACTGTATTTCCGCCTAAAGCCCCACTCCTCAGGTTCCGAGAACCAGCGGGTGGGTATCATCATATCCCGACTCCAGGAAGGGCCCCAAGAGTGGGCCTTCTCCTTGGCTCCTGACGCCCCTGAACTTTCCTCTGTTGATCGTTTTTTCTCTGCCCTCGGACTCATTTACGACGAGACTGACAGGACTGCTTTAGCCGAGAGTCAGCTGGTGACCTTACGTCAGGGTAGGAGACCGGTTGAGGAATACTGTTCTGATTTTAGGAAGTGGTGCGTAGCTTCTCAGTGGAACGATCCGGCCCTAAGGTGCCAGTTTAGGTTAGGATTATCTGACGCCCTGAAGGATCTGCTGGTTAGCTACCCCTCGTCTGACTCCCTTGACCAGGTTATGGCCCTAGCAGTATGACTTGACCGACGTCTCAGGGAACGTCAGCTAGAACGCTTCAGTGTGCTCCCCTCTGACTTTTCTGCGATCCCCCCCGAGGTCCCGTCTCCTCGCCCCTCTACGGAGGACTCGGAGGTACCTATGCAACTCGGGGCCTCCATGTCCCCTCGACAACGTAGGGAGTTTCGCAGAATGAATGGTCTCTGCTTCTACTGTGGGGACGACAAGCATCTACTGAACACCTGTCCCAGGCGCAAGAATAAGAAGCCGGAAAACTTCCGCGCCTAAGTGATCATCGGGGAGGTCACTTGGGCGCACAGGTATTTCCCGTTAATGTGAAACGCAATAAAATTTTGCTTCCCTTTCAGGTCTCGTTTGCTGGCCGGTCTGCCACGGGCAGTGCTTTCGTGGATTCTGGCTCATCTGCTAATATCATGTCTGTGGAATTTGCTATGTCTCTAAAGATGCCTTGTATTGATTTACCTTATCCTATCCCTGTAGTAGGAATCGACTCAACTCCCCTTGCTAATGGTTATTTTACTCAGCATACTCCTGTTTTTGAACTCCTGGTTGGCTCCATGCATTTGGAGCAGTGCTCTGTACTGGTGATGCAGGGATTATCGTCTGATCTGGTATTAGGTCTTCCCTGGTTGCAGTTGCATAATCCCACGTTTGATTGGAATACTGGGGATCTCACCAAATGGGGTAATGAATGTCTTATGTCATGTCTTTCTGTTAACTCTATTTCTCCCCGGGAGGAGGTAAACACGCTTCCTGAGTTTGTTCAGGACTTCGCCGATGTGTTTTCTAAGGAGGCCTCCGAGGTGTTGCCCCCCCATAGAGATTACGATTGCGCTATCGATTTGGTGCCTGGTGCCAAGCTTCCTAAGGGTAGGATATTTAATCTTTCATGTCCTGAACGTGAAGCTATGAGGGTGTATATCCAAGAATGCCTGGCCAAGGGTTTCATTCGCCCCTCGACTTCTCCTGTAGGTGCTGGCTTCTTCTTCGTGGGGAAGAAGGATGGTGGTCTTAGGCCGTGCATTGATTATCGTAACCTGAATAAGGTCACCGTAAGGAACCAGTACCCACTTCCTTTGATTCCGGATCTTTTTAATCAGGTTCAGGGAGCCCAATGGTTTTCTAAGTTCGATCTACGGGGGGCATATAACCTTATCCGCATCAAAGAGGGGGATGAGTGGAAAACTGCGTTCAACACACCCGAGGGTCATTTCGAATACCTGGTCATGCCCTTTGGGTTGTGTAATGCCCCTGCTGTCTTCCAGAATTTTATTAATGAAATCCTGAGAGAGTACCTGGGTAATTTTCTTGTTGTGTACCTTGATGACATACTGGTGTTTTCCAAGGACTGGTCCTCCCACGTGGAGCATGTCAGGAAGGTGCTCCAGGTCCTTCGGGAGAATAATCTGTTTGCTAAGACTGAAAAATGTGTCTTTGGGGTACAGGAGATACCATTTTTAGGGCAAATCCTCACTCCTCATGAATTCCGCATGGACCCTGCCAAGGTTCAGGCTGTGGCGGAATGGGTCCAACCTGCCTCCCTTAAGGCGTTACAGTGTTTTTTAGGGTTCGCCAACTATTACAGGAGATTTATTGCCAACTTCTCGGTCGTCGCTAAGCCTCTTACGGACCTTACCCGCAAGGGTGCTGATGTCCTCCATTGGCCCCCTGAGGCCGTCCAGGCCTTTGAGACTCTCAAGAAGTGCTTTATCTCGGCCCCCGTGCTGATTCAGCCCAACCAAGAGGAGCCATTTATTGTGGAGGTTGACGCTTCCGAGGTGGGAGTGGGGGCCGTCTTGTCCCAGGGTACCAGCTCCCTCACCCATCTCCGCCCCTGTGCTTACTTCTCTAGGAAGTTTTCGCCCACGGAGAGTAACTATGATATTGGCAACCGCGAACTTCTAGCCATTAAATGGGCTTTTGAGGAGTGGCGGCACTTCCTGGAGGGGGCCAGACACCAGGTAACGGTCCTTACGGATCACAAGAATCTGGTTTTCCTAGAATCGGCCCGGAGGCTTAATCCTAGACAAGCTCGGTGGGCACTATTCTTTACCAGATTTAATTTCTTGGTTACCTATAGGGCTGGGTCCAAGAATATTAAGGCTAATGCTCTGTCACGTAGTTTCATGGCCAATCCTCCTTCCGAGAAGGATCCTGCTTGTATTTTACCCCCTGGTATAATCGTCTCTGCCACGGATTCTGATTTAGCTTCTGATATCGCGGCTGATCAGGGTGCAGCTCCCGGGAACGTCCCTGGGGACAAACTGTTTGTTCCCCTGCAATACCGGCTGAGGGTACTTAGGGAAAACCATGACTCTGCTCTATCTGGTCATCCTGGCATCTTGGGCACCAAACACCTCATTACCAGAAACTATTGGTGGCCTGGGTTGCCTAAAGACGTTAGGGCTTACGTCGCCGCTTGTGAGGTTTGCGCTAGGTCCAAAACCCCTAGGTCCCGACCTGCGGGCCTACTACGTTCCTTGCCCATTCCCCAGAGACCTTGGACCCATATCTCCATGGATTTTATCACCGATTTGCCTCCATCTCAGGGCAAGTCGGTGGTGTGGGTGGTAGTCGACCGCTTCAGCAAGATGTGCCACTTTGTGCCCCTTAAGAAGCTACCTAACGCCAAGACGTTAGCTTCTTTGTTTGTGAAACACATCCTGCGTCTCCATGGGGCCCCAGTCAATATCGTTTCTGACAGGGGGGTACAATTTGTTTCCTTATTTTGGAGAGCTTTTTGTAAAAAGTTGGAGATTGATCTGTCCTTCTCCTCCGCCTTCCATCCCGAAACTAATGGCCAAACGGAAAGGACCAACCAATCCCTGGAACAATATTTAAGGTGTTTCATCTCTGACTGTCAATTCGATTGGGTCTCATTCCTTCCCCTTGCTGAATTTTCCCTGAATAACCGGGTCAGTAACTCGTCAGGGGTCTCCCCGTTTTTCTGTAATTTCGGGTTTAACCCAAGGTTCTCCTCCGTCTCCCCTGGTTGTTCCAATAATCCTGAGGTAGAGGATGTTCATCGGGAACTGTGCACTGTCTGGGCCCAGGTTCAGAAGAACCTAGAGGCGTCCCAGAGCGCACAAAAGATTCAGGCGGATAGTAGACGTTCTGCTAACCCCCGGTTTGTCGTCGGGGATTTGGTCTGGTTGTCGTCCAGGAACTTGCGCCTTAAGGTCCCGTCCAGGAAGTTTGCTCCCCGATTTATTGGACCTTATAAGATCATTGAAGTCCTCAACCCTGTTTCCTTCCGTCTGGAGCTCCCCCCATCCTTTCGCATACATGACGTCTTCCATGCCTCCCTCCTTAAACGCTGCTCCCCGTCCTGGTCCCCCTCGAGGATACCTCCTGTTCCCGTTCTCACCCCTGAGGGGGTGGAATTCGAGGTGGCCAAGATTATGGACAGTAGGATGGTCCAGGGCTCCCTCCAGTACCTGGTCCATTGGAGAGGATATGGGCCGGAGGAGAGGACTTGGGTACCTGCCCGTGATGTTCACGCTGGGGTATTGATCAGGAGGTTCCACCTTCTCTTCCCCACTAAACCGGGTCCCCTTAGTAAGGGTCCGGTGGCCCCTCATAAAAGGGGGTGTACTGTTAGGGATCTGCCAGGTACTTCATCTAGGTATACTCCTGGGATTAATCAATCCACACCTGAGGTCAGACCTGTTCGACTGACACCATCTCCCACCAACCAGGGTGGCAGGCTCAGGAGTGGGAGAGCCTATCGCGGCCTGGTCTGTCGGAGTTAGCTCCGCCCCCTGTCCTTTATTACCTGCCCTGTTCTCTCCCTCAGTGCTTGTAATTCTTTTGGATTCCTAGCCCCACTGCTGCTTGCTCCAGCCTGCTTCTGCCGTGCTTCTGCCTTGCTGCAGTTCTGCTTGACCTGCTTTGCTTTGCCCCTGGCTTGCTTCTGTCTCCGTGCCCGCTCGGGTGTACTCACTTCGTCCTGGTCCTGACTGTTCGTTCGACGCTCCGTTTCCTCGTGGCGTTCCGTGGCTACTGCCCCTTCCCTTGCGTGTTCCCTGTTTGTTTTCCCGTGCACTTAGACAGCGTAGGGACCGCCGCCCAGTTGTACCTCGTCGCCTAGGGCGGGTCGTTGCAAGTAGGCAGGGACAGGGCGGTGGGTAGATTAGGGCTCACTTTCCCTTCACCTCCTTCCTGCCATTACATAATTACAAGCCGTTACCTAGTCTACCATTTCTCCTACGCTGACGCTATCATGGACCCCCTTGAGACCCTGACCCAGCAGATGCAGGGCCTCTCCCTGCAGGTCCAGGCCCTGGCCCAAAGGGTCAACCAGGGTGACGCTGCTTTAGTAGTACCCCTCACCTCACCTCTAGAACCCGACCTCAAGTTACCTGACCGGTTCTCAGGGGACCGTAAGACGTTTCTCTCCTTCCGGGAGAGTTGCAGACTGTATTTCCGCCTAAAGCCCCACTCCTCAGGTTCCGAGAACCAGCGGGTGGGTATCATCATATCCCGACTCCAGGAAGGGCCCCAAGAGTGGGCCTTCTCCTTGGCTCCTGACGCCCCTGAACTTTCCTCTGTTGATCTTTTTTTCTCTGCCCTCGGACTCATTTACGACGAGACTGACAGGACTGCTTTAGCCGAGAGTCAGCTGGTGACCTTACGTCAGGGTAGGAGACCGGTTGAGGAATACTGTTCTGATTTTAGGAAGTGGTGCGTAGCTTCTCAGTGGAACGATTCGGCCCTAAGGTGCCAGTTTAGGTTAGGATTATCTGACGCCCTGAAGGATCTGCTGGTTAGCTACCCCTCGTCTGACTCCCTTGACCAGGTTATGGCCCTAGCAGTACGACTTGACCGACGTCTCAGGGAACGTCAGCTAGAACGCTTCAGTGTGCTCCCCTCTGACTTTTCTGCGATCCCCCCCGAGGTCCCGTCTCCTCGCCCCTCTACGGAGGACTCGGAGGTACCTATGCAACTCGGGGCCTCCATGTCCCCTCGACAACGTAGGGAGTTTCGCAGAATGAATGGTCTCTGCTTCTACTGTGGGGACGACAAGCATCTACTGAACACCTGTCCCAGGCGCAAGAATAAGAAGCCGGAAAACTTCCGCGCCTAAGTGATCATCGGGGAGGTCACTTGGGCGCACAGGTATTTCCCGTTAATGTGAAACGCAATAAAATTTTGCTTCCCTTTCAGGTCTCGTTTGCTGGCCGGTCTGCCACGGGCAGTGCTTTCGTGGATTCTGGCTCATCTGCTAATATCATGTCTGTGGAATTTGCTATGTCTCTAAAGATGCCTTGTATTGATTTACCTTATCCTATCCCTGTAGTAGGAATCGACTCAACTCCCCTTGCTAATGGTTATTTTACTCAGCATACTCCTGTTTTTGAACTCCTGGTTGGCTCCATGCATTTGGAGCAGTGCTCTGTACTGGTGATGCAGGGATTATCGTCTGATCTGGTATTAGGTCTTCCCTGGTTGCAGTTGCATAATCCCACGTTTGATTGGAATAATGGGGATCTCACCAAATGGGGTAATGAATGTCTTATGTCATGTCTTTCTGTTAACTCTATTTCTCCCCGGGAGGAGGTAAACACGCTTCCTGAGTTTGTTCAGGACTTCGCCGATGTGTTTTCTAAGGAGGCCTCCGAGGTGTTGCCCCCCCCATAGAGATTACGATTGCGCTATCGATTTGGTGCCTGGTGCCAAGCTTCCTAAGGGTAGGATATTTAATCTTTCATGTCCTGAACGTGAAGCTATGAGGGTGTATATCCAAGAATGCCTGGCCAAGGGTTTCATTCGCCCCTCGACTTCTCCTGTAGGTGCTGGCTTCTTCTTCGTGGGGAAGAAGGATGGTGGTCTTAGGCCGTGCATTGATTATCGTAACCTGAATAAGGTCACCGTAAGGAACCAGTACCCACTTCCTTTGATTCCGGATCTTTTTAATCAGGTTCAGGGAGCCCAATGGTTTTCTAAGTTCGATCTACGGGGGGCATATAACCTTATCCGCATCAAAGAGGGGGATGAGTGGAAAACTGCGTTCAACACACCCGAGGGTCATTTCGAATACCTGGTCATGCCCTTTGGGTTGTGTAATGCCCCTGCTGTCTTCCAGAATTTTATTAATGAAATCCTGAGAGAGTACCTGGGTAATTTTCTTGTTGTGTACCTTGATGACATACTGGTGTTTTCCAAGGACTGGTCCTCCCACGTGGAGCATGTCAGGAAGGTGCTCCAGGTCCTTCGGGAGAATAATTTGTTTGCTAAGACTGAAAAATGTGTCTTTGGGGTACAGGAGATACCATTTTTAGGGCAAATCCTCACTCCTCATGAATTCCGCATGGACCCTGCCAAGGTTCAGGCTGTGGCGGAATGGGTCCAACCTGCCTCCCTTAAGGCGTTACAGTGTTTTTTAGGGTTCGCCAACTATTACAGGAGATTTATTGCCAACTTCTCGGTCGTCGCTAAGCCTCTTACGGACCTTACCCGCAAGGGTGCTGATGTCCTCCATTGGCCCCCTGAGGCCGTCCAGGCCTTTGAGACTCTCAAGAAGTGCTTTATCTCGGCCCCCGTGCTGATTCAGCCCAACCAAGAGGAGCCATTTATTGTGGAGGTTGACGCTTCCGAGGTGGGAGTGGGGGCCGTCTTGTCCCAGGGTACCAGCTCCCTCACCCATCTCCGCCCCTGTGCTTACTTCTCTAGGAAGTTTTCGCCCACGGAGAGTAACTATGATATTGGCAACCGCGAACTTCTAGCCATTAAATGGGCTTTTGAGGAGTGGCGGCACTTCCTGGAGGGGGCCAGACACCAGGTAACGGTCCTTACGGATCACAAGAATCTGGTTTTCCTAGAATCGGCCCGGAGGCTTAATCCTAGACAAGCTCGGTGGGCACTATTCTTTACCAGATTTAATTTCTTGGTTACCTATAGGGCTGGGTCCAAGAATATTAAGGCTGATGCTCTGTCACGTAGTTTCATGGCCAATCCTCCTTCCGAGAAGGATCCTGCTTGTATTTTACCCCCTGGTATAATCGTCTCTGCCACGGATTCTGATTTAGCTTCTGATATCGCGGCTGATCAGGGTGCAGCTCCCGGGAACGTCCCTGGGGACAAACTGTTTGTTCCCCTGCAATACCGGCTAAGGGTACTTAGGGAAAACCATGACTCTGCTCTATCTGGTCATCCTGGCATCTTGGGCACCAAACACCTCATTACCAGAAACTATTGGTGGCCTGGGTTGCCTAAAGACGTTAGGGCTTACGTCGCCGCTTGTGAGGTTTGCGCTAGGTCCAAAACCCCTAGGTCCCGACCTGCGGGCCTACTACGTTCCTTGCCCATTCCCCAGAGACCTTGGACCCATATCTCCATGGATTTTATCACCGATTTGCCTCCATCTCAGGGCAAGTCGGTGGTGTGGGTGGTAGTCGACCGCTTCAGCAAGATGTGCCACTTTGTGCCCCTTAAGAAGCTACCTAACGCCAAGACGTTAGCTTCTTTGTTTGTGAAACACATCCTGCGTCTCCATGGGGCCCCAGTCAATATCGTTTCTGACAGGGGGGTACAATTTGTTTCCTTATTTTGGAGAGCTTTTTGTAAAAAGTTGGAGATTGATCTGTCCTTCTCCTCCGCCTTCCATCCCGAAACTAATGGCCAAACGGAAAGGACCAACCAATCCCTGGAACAATATTTAAGGTGTTTCATCTCTGACTGTCAATTCGATTGGGTCTCATTCCTTCCCCTTGCTGAATTTTCCCTGAATAACCGGGTCAGTAACTCGTCAGGGGTCTCCCCGTTTTTCTGTAATTTCGGGTTTAACCCAAGGTTCTCCTCCGTCTCCCCTGGTTGTTCCAATAATCCTGAGGTAGAGGATGTTCATCGGGAACTGTGCACTGTCTGGGCCCAGGTTCAGAAGAACCTAGAGGCGTCCCAGAGCGCACAAAAGATTCAGGCGGATAGTAGACGTTCTGCTAACCCCCGGTTTGTCGTCGGGGATTTGGTCTGGTTGTCGTCCAGGAACTTGCGCCTTAAGGTCCCGTCCAGGAAGTTTGCTCCCCGATTTATTGGACCTTATAAGATCATTGAAGTCCTCAACCCTGTTTCCTTCCGTCTGGAGCTCCCCCCATCCTTTCGCATACATGACGTCTTCCATGCCTCCCTCCTTAAACGCTGCTCCCCGTCCTGGTCCCCCTCGAGGATACCTCCTGTTCCCGTTCTCACCCCTGAGGGGGTGTAATTCGAGGTGGCCAAGATTATGGACAGTAGGATGGTCCAGGGCTCCCTCCAGTACCTGGTCCATTGGAGAGGATATGGGCCGGAGGAGAGGACTTGGGTACCTGCCCGTGATGTTCACGCTGGGGTATTGATCAGGAGGTTCCACCTTCTCTTCCCCACTAAACCGGGTCCCCTTAGTAAGGGTCCGGTGGCCCCTCATAAAAGGGGGAGTACTGTTAGGGATCTGCCAGGTACTTCATCTAGGTATACTCCTGGGATTAATCAATCCACACCTGAGGTCAGACCTGTTCGACTGACACCATCTCCCACCAACCAGGGTGGCAGGCTCAGGAGTGGGAGAGCCTATTGCGGCCTGGTCTGTCGGAGTTAGCTCCGCCCCCTGTCCTTTATTACCTGCCCTGTTCTCTCCCTCAGTGCTTGTAATTCTTTTGGATTCCTGGCCCCACTGCTGCTTGCTCCAGCCTGCTTCTCCGTGCTTCTGCCTTGATGCAGTTCTGCTTGACCTGCTTTGCTTTGCCCCTGGCTTGCTTCTGTCTCCGTGCCCGCTCGGGTGTACTCACTTCGTCCTGGTCCTGACTGTTCGTTCGACGCTCCGTTTCCTCGTGGCGTTCCGTGGCTACTGCCCCTTCCCTTGCGTGTTCCCTGTTTGTTTTCCCGTGCACTTAGACAGCGTAGGGACCGCCGCCCAGTTGTACCTCGTCGCCTAGGGCGGGTCGTTGCAAGTAGGCAGGGACAGGGCGGTGGGTAGATTAGGGCTCACTTTCCCTTCACCTCCTTCCTGCCATTACAGGTTCTGAACTTGCTGCCAGGCGCTGAAACGAATGCAACCAAGATCGAGCGTCTATGACTTACGAGTCAATAGCTAGCCTCAGAAACATCCAGAGAAGTCAAAGACAGTGCTTCTATACTGGCTGCCAGGCGCTGAAACGTCTATAGACTTCTGAGCTAGCCTCAGAAACATCCAGAGAAGTCAAAGAAAGTGCTTCTATACTGGCTGCCAGGCACTAAAACTAATGCAACCAAGATCGAGCGTCTATGTCTTACGGGTCAATAGTTAGCATCAGAAACAGCCAGAGAAGTCAAAGATAGTGGTTCTGATCTTGCTGCCAGGCGCTGAAACGAATGCAACCAAGATCGAGCGTCTATGACTTACGGGTCAATAGTTAGCCTCAGAAACAGCCGGAGAAGTCAAAGACAGTGCTTCTATACTGGCTGCCAGACGCTGAAACGAAAGCAACCAGGATCGAGCGTCTATGACTTAAGGGTCAATAGCTAGCCTCAGAAACATCCAGAGAAGTCAAAGACAGTGCTTCTATACTGGCTGCCAGGCGCTGAAACGAAGGCAACCAAGATCGAGCGTCTATGACTTACGGGTCAATAGTTAGCCTCAGAAACAGCCAGAGAAGTCAAAGACAGTGGTTCTGAACTTGCTGCCAGGCGCTGAAACGAATGCAACCAAGATCGAGCGTCTATGACTTACGGGACAATAGTTAGCCTCAGAAACAGCCAGAGAAGTTAAAGACAGTGGTTCTGAACTTGCTGCCAGGCGCTGAAAGGAATGCAACCAAGATCAAACGTCTATGACTTACGAGTCAATAGCTAGCCTCAGAAACAGCCAGAGAAGTCAAAGACAGTGGTTCTGAACTTCCTGCCAGGCGCTGAAACAAATGCAACCAAGATCGAGCGTCTATGACTTACGGGACAATAGTTAGCCTCAGAAACATCCAGAGAAGTCAAAAACAGTGCTTCTATACTGGCTGCCAGGTGCTGAAACGAATGCAACCAAGATCGAGTGTCTATGACTTACGGGTCAATAGTTAGCCTCAGAAACAGCCAGAGAAGTTAAAGACAGTGGTTCTGAACTTGCTGCCAGGCGCTGAAAGGAATGCAACCAAGATCAAACGTCTTTGACTTACGAGTCAATAGTTAGCCTCAGAAACAGCCAGAGAAGTCAAAGACAGTGGTTCTGAACTTGATGCCAGGCGCTGAAACGAATGCAACCAAGATCGAGCGTCTATGACTTACGAGTCAATAGCTAGCCTCAGAAACATACAGAGAAGTCAAAGACAGTGCTTCTATACTGGCTGCCAGGCGCTGAAACGTCTATAGACTTCTGAACTAGCCTCAGAAACATCCAGAGAAGTCAAAGAAAGTGCTTCTATACTGGCTGCCAGGCACTAAAACGAATGCAACCAAGATCGAGCGTCTATGACTTACGGGACAATAGTTAGCCTCAGAAACAGCCAGAGAAGTCAAAGATAGTGGTTCTGATCTTGCTGCCAGGCGCTGAAACGAATGCAACCGAGATCGAGCGTCTATGACTTACGAGTCAATAGTTAGCCTCAGAAACAGCCAGAGAAGTCAATGACAGTGGTTCTGAACCTGCTGCCAGGCGCTGAAACGAATGCAACCAAGATCCAGCGTCTATAACTTACGAGTCAATAGCTAGCCTTAGAAACATCCAAAGAAGTCAAAGACAGTGGTTCTGAACTTGCTGCCAGGCGCTGAAACGAAAGCAACCAAGATCAAGCTTCTATGACTTACGGGTCAATAGCTAGCCTCAGAAACATCCAGAGAAGTCAAAGACAGTGCTTCTATACTGGCTGCCAGGCGCTGAAACGAATGCAACCAACATCGAGCATCTATGAATTACGGGTCAATAGTTAGCCTCAGAGACAGCCAGAGAAGTTAAAGACAGTGGTTCTGAACTTGCTGCCAGGCGCTGAAACGAAAGCAACCAAGATCGAGAGTCTATGACTTACGGGTGAATAGTTAGCCTCAGAAACAGCCAGAGAAGTCAAAGACAGTGGATCTGAACTTGCTGCCATGTGCTGAAACGAAAGCAACCAGAATCGAGCGTCTATGACTTACGGGTCAATAGCTAGCCTCAGAAACATCCAGAGAAGTCAAAGACAGTGCTTCTATACTGGCTGCCAGGCGCTGAAACAAATGCAAACAAGATCGAGCATCTATGAATTACTGGTCAATAGTTAGCCTCAGAAACAGCCAGAGAAGTTAAAGACAGTGGTTCTAAACTTGCTGCCAGGCGCTGAAACGAAAGCAACCAAGATCGAGCGTCTATAAATTACGGGTCAATAGCTAGCCTCAGAAACATCCAGAGAAGTCAAAGACAGTGCTTCTATCCTTGCTGCCAGGCGCTGAAACGAATGCAACCAAGATCGAGCGTCTATGACTTACGGGTCAATAGTTAGCTTCAGAAACAGCCAGATAAGTCAAAGACTGTGGTTCTGAACTTGCTGCCAGGCGCTGAAACGAAAGCAACCAAGATCGAGCGTCTATGACTTACGGGTCAATAGCTAGCCTCAGAAACATCCAGAGAAGTCAAAGACAGTGCTTCTATCCTTGCTGCCAGGCGCTGAAACGAATGCAACCAAGATCGAGCGTCTATGACTTATGGGTCAATAGTTAGCCTCAGAAACAGCCAGAGAAGTCAAAGACAGTGGTTCTGAACTTGCTGCCAGGCGCTGAAACGAAAGCAACCAAGATCGAGCGTCTGTGACTTACGGGTCAATAGCTAGCCTCAGAAACATCCAGAGAAGTCAAAGACAGTGGTTCTGAACTTGCTGCCAGGCGATGAAACGAAAGCAACCAAGATCGAGCGTCTATGACTTACGGGTCAATAGTTAGCCTCAGAAACAGCCAGAGAAGTCAAAGACAGTGGTTCTGAACTTGCTGCCAGGCGCTAAAACATCTATAGACTTCTTAACTAGCCTCAGAAACATCCAGAGAAGTCAAAGAAAGAGCTTCTATACTGGCTGCCAGGCACTAAAACGAATACAACCAAGATCGAGCGTCTTTGACTTACGGGTCAACAGTTAGCCTCAGAAACAGCCAGAGAAGTCATAGATAGTGGTTCTGATCTTGCTGCCAGGCGCTGAAACGAATGCAACCAAGATCGAGCGTCTATGACTTACGAGTCAATAGTTAGCCTCAGAAACAGCCAGAGAAGTCAATGACAGTGGTTCTGAACTTTCTGCCAGGCGCTGAAACGAAAGCAACCAAGATCGAGCGTCTATGACTTACGGGTCAATAGCTAGCCTCAGAAACAGTGGTTCTGAACTTGCTGCCAATAGCTAGCCTGAGAAACAACCAGAGAAGTCAAAGACAGTGCTTCTATACTGGCAGCCAGGCGATGAAACGAATGCAACCAAGATCGAGCGTCTATGACTTACGCGTCAATAGTTAGCCTCAGAAACATCCAGAGAAGTCAAAGACAGTGCTTCTATACTGGCTGTCAGGCGCTGAAACTAATGCAACCAAGATCGAGCGTCTATGACTTACGGGTCAATAGTTAGCCTCAGAAATAGCCAGAAAAGTAAAAGACAGTGGGTCTGAACTTGCTGCCAGGCGCTGAAACGAAAGCAACCAAGATCGAGCGTCTATGACTTACGGGTCAATAGCTAGACTCAGAAACATCTAGAGAAGTCAAAGACAGTGCTTCTGTACTGGCTGCCAGGCGCTGAAACGAATCAACCAAGATCGAGCGTCTATGACTTACGGGTCAATAGTTAGCCTCAGAATCAGCCAGAGAAGTCAAAGACAGTGGTTCTGAACTTGCTGCCAGGCGCTGAAACAAAAGCAACCAAGATCGAGCGTCTATGACTTACGGGTCAATAGCTAGCCTCAGAAACATCCAGAGAAGTCAAAGACAGTGCTTCTATACTGGCTGCCAGGCGCTGAAACGAATGCAACCAAGATCGAGCGTCTATGACTTACGGGTCAATAGTTAGCCTCAGAAACAGCCAGAGAAGTCAAAGAAAGTGGTTCTGAACTTGCTGCCAGGCGCTGAAGCGAAAGCAACCAAGATCGAGCGTCTATGACTTACGGGTCAATAGCAAGCCTCAGAAGCATCCAGAGAAGTCAAAGACAGTGCTTCTATACTAACTGCCAGGCGCTGAAAGGAATGCAACCAAGATCGAGCGTCTATGACTTACGGGTCAATAGTTAGCCTCAGAAACAGTGGTTCTGAACTTGCTGCCAATAGCTAGCCTGAGAAACATCCAGAGAAGTCAAAGACAGTGCTTCTATACTGGCGGCCAGGCGCTGAAACGAATGCAACCAAGATCGAGCGTCTATGACTTACGCGTCAATGGTTAGCCTCAGAATCAGCCAGAGAAGTCAAAGACGGTGGTTCTGAACTTTCTGCCAGGCGCTGAAACGAAAGCAACCAAGATCGAGCGTCTATGACTTACGGGTCAATAGCTAGACTCAGAAACATCTAGAGAAGTCAAAGACAGTGCTTCTATACTGGCTTCCAGGCGATGAAACGAATGCAACCAAGATCGAGCGTCTATGACTTACGGGTCAATGGTTATCCTCAGAAACAGCCAGAGAAGTCAAAGACAGTGGTTCTGAACTTGCTGCCAGGCGCTGAAACGAAAGCAACCAAGATCGAGCGTCTTTGACTTATGGGTCAATAGCTAGCCTCAGAAACATCCAGAGAAGTCAAAGACAGTGCTTCTATACTGGCTGCCAGGCGCTGAAACGAATGCAACCAAGATCGAGCGTCTATGACTTACGGGTCAATAGTTAGCCTCAGAAACAGCCAGAGAAGTCAAAGACAGTGGCTCTGAACTTGCTGCCAGGCGCTGAAACGAAAGCAACCAAGATCGAGCGTCTATGACTTACGGGCCAATAGTTAGCCTCAGAATCAGCCAGAGAAGTCAAAGACAGTGGTTCTGAACTTGCTGCCAGGCGCTGAAACAAAAGCAACCAAGATCGAGCGTCTATGACTTACGGGTCAATAGCTAGCCTCAGAAACATCCAGAGAAGTCAAAGACAGTGCTTCTATACTGGCTGCCAGGCGCTGAAACGAATGCAACCAAGATCGAACGTCTATGACTTACGGGTCAATAGTTAGCCTCAGAAACAGCCAGAGAAGTCAAAGAAAGTGGTTCTGAACTTGCTGCCAGGCGCTGAAGCGAAAGCAACCAAGATCGAGCGTCTATGACTTACGGGTCAATAGCAAGCCTCAGAAGCATCCAGAGAAGTCAAAGACAGTGCTTCTATACTAACTGCCAGGCGCTGAAAGGAATGCAACCAAGATCGAGCGTCTATGACTTACGGGTCAATAGTTAGCCTCAGAAACAGTGGTTCTGAACTTGCTGCCAATAGCTAGCCTGAGAAACATCCAGAGAAGTCAAAGACAGTGCTTCTATACTTTCGGCCAGGCGCTGAAACAAATGCAACCAAGATCGAGCGTCTATGACTTACACGTCAATAGTTAGCCTCAGAAACATCCGGAGAAGTCAAAGACAGTGCTTCTATACTGGCTGCCAGGCGCTGAAACGAATGCAACCAAGATCGAGCGTCTATGACTTACGAGTCAATAGTTAGCCTCAGAAACAGCCAGAGAAGTCATAGACAGTGGTTCTCAACTCGCTGCCAGACGCTGAAACGAAAGCAACCAAGATCGAGCGTCTATGACTTATGGGTCAATAGCTAGCCTCAGAAACATACAGAGAAGTCGAAGACAGTGCTTCTATACTGGCTGCCAGGCGCTGAAACGAATGCAACCAAGATCGAGCGTCTATGACTTACGGGTCAATAGTTAGCCTCAGAAACAGCCAGAAAAGTCAAAGACAGTGGGTCTGAACTTGCTGCCAGGCGCTGAAACGAAAGCAACCAAGATCGAGCGTCTATGACTTACGGGTCAATAGCTAGCCTCAGAAACATCCAGAGACGTCAAAGACAGTGCTTCTATACTGGCTGCCAGGCTCTGAAACGAATGCAACCAAGATCGAGAGTCTTTGTCTAACGGGTCAATAGTTAGCCTGAGAAACAGCCAGAGAAGTCAAAGACAGTGGTTCTGAACTTGCTGCCAGGCGCTGAAACGAAAGCAACCAAGATCGAGCGTCTATGACTTACGGGTCAATAGCTAGCCTCAGAAATATCCAGAGAAGTCAAAGACAGTGCTTCTATACTGGCTGCCAGGCGCTGAAACTAATGCAACCAAGATCGAGCGTCTATGACTTACGGGTCAATAGTTAGCCTCAGAAACAGCCAGAGAAGTCAAAGAAAGTGGTTCTGAACTCGCTGCCAGGCGCTGAAACGAAAGCAACCAAGATCGAGCGTTCATTGACTTACAGGTCAATAGGTAGACTCAGAAACATCTAGAGAAGTCAAAGACAGTGCTTCTATACTGGCTTCCAGGCGATGAAACGAATGCAACCAAGATCGAGCGTCTATGACTTACGGGTCAATGGTTAGCCTCAGAAACAGCCAGAGAAGTCAAAGACAGTGGTTCTGAACTTGCTGCCAGGCGCTGAAACGAAAGCAACCAAGATCGAGCGTCTATGACTTACGGGTCAATAGCTAGCCTCAGAAACATCCAGAGAAGTCAAAGACAGTGCTTCTATACTGGCTGCCAGGCGCTGAAACGAATGCAACCAAGATCGAGCGTCTATGACTTACGGGTCAATAGTTAGCCTCAGAAACAGCCAGAGAAGTCAAAGACAGTGGCTCTGAACTTGCTGCCAGGCGCTGAAACGAAAGCAACCAAGATCGAGCGTCTATGACTTACGGGTCAATAGCTAGCCTCAGAAACATCCAGAGAAGTCAAAGACAGTGCTTCTATACTGGCTGCCTGGCGCTGAAACGAATGCAACCAAGATCGAGCGTCTATGACTTACGGGCCAATAGTTAGCCTCAGAATCAGCCAGAGAAGTCAAAGACAGTGGTTCTGAACTTGCTGCCAGGCGCTGAAACGAAAGCAACCAAGATCGAGCGTCTATGACTTACGGGTCAATGGTTAGCCTCAGAAACAGCCAGAGAAGTCAAAGACAGTGGTTCTGAACTTGCTGCCAGGCGCTGAAACGAAAGAAACCAAGATCGAGCGTTCATTGACTTACGGGTCAATAGCTAGCCTCAGAAACATCCAGAGAAGTCAAAGACAGTGCTTCTATACTGGCTGCCAGGCGCTGAAACTAATGCAACCAAGATCGAGCGTCTATGACTTACGGGTCAATAGTTAGCCTCAGAAACAGCCAGAGAAGTCAAAGACGGTGGTTCTGATTTTCTGCCAGGCGCTGAAACGAAAGCAACCAAGATCGAGCGTCTATGACTTACGGGTCAATAGCTAGCCTCAGAAGCATCCAGGGAAGTCAAAGACAGTGCTTCTATACTGGATGCCAGGCTCTGAAAAGAATGCAACCAAGATCGAGCGTCTATGACTTACGGGTCAATAGTTAGCCTCAGAAACAGTGGTTCTGAACTTGCTGCCAATAGCTAGCCTGAGAAACATCCAGAGAAGTCAAAGACAGTGCTTCTATACTGGCGGCCAGGCGCTGAAACGAATGCAACCAAGATCGAGCGTCTATGACTTACGCGTCAATAGTTAGCCTCAGAAACATCCAGAGAAGTCAAAGACAGTGCTTCTATACTGGCTGCCAGGCGCTGAAAAGAATGCAACCAAGATCGAGCGTCTATGATTTACGAGTCAATAGTTAGCCTCAGAAACAGCCAGAGAAGTCAAAGACAGTGGATCTGAACTTGCTGCCAGGCGCTGAAACGAAAGCAACCAAGATCGAGCGTCTATGCCTTATGGGTCAATAGCTAGCCTCAGAAACATCCAGAGAAGTCGAAGACAGTGCTTCTATACTGGCTGCCAGGCGCTGAAACGAATGCAACCAAGATCGAGGGTCTATGACTTACGCGTCAATAGTTAGCCTCAGAAACAGCCAGAGAAGTCAAAGAAACTGGTTCTGAACTTGATGCCAGGCGCTGAAACGAAAGCAACCAAGATCGAGCGTCTATGACTTGCGGGTCAATAGCAAGCCTCAGAAGCATCCAGAGAAGTCAAAGACAGTGCTTCTATACTGGCGGCCAGGCGCTGAAACAAATGCAACCAAGATCGAGCGTCTATGACTTACGCGTCAATAGTTAGCCTCAGAAACATCCGGAGAAGTCAAAGACAGTGCTTCTATACTGGCTGCCAGGCGCTGAAACGAATGCAACCAAGATCGAGCGTCTATGACTTACGAGTCAATAGTTAGCCTCAGAAACAGCCAGAGAAGTCATAGACAGTGGTTCTGAACTCGCTGCCAGGCGCTGAAACGAAAGCAACCAAGATCGAGCGTCTATGCCTTATGGGTCAATAGCTAGCCTCAGAAACATACAGAGAAGTCGAAGACAGTGCTTCTATACTGGCTGCCAGGCGCTGAAACGAATGCAACCAAGATCGAGCGTCTATGACTTACGGGTCAATAGTTAGCCTCAGAAACAGCCAGAAAAGTCAAAGACAGTGGTTCTGAACTTGCTGCCAGGCGCTGAAACGAAAGCAACCAAGATCGAGCGTCTATGACTTACGGGTCAATAGCTAGCCTCAGAAACATCCAGAGAAGTCAAAGACAGTGCTTCTATACTGGCTGTCAGGCGCTGAAACGAATGCAACCAAGATCGAGCGTCTTTGTCTAACGGGTCAATAGTTAGCCTCAGAAACAGCCAGAGAAGTCAAAGACAGTGGTTCTGAACTTGCTGCCAGGCGCTGAAACGAAAGCAACCAAGATCGAGCGTCTATGACTTACGGGTCAATAGCTAGCCTCAGAAATATCCAGAGAAGTCAAAGACAGTGCTTCTATACTGGCTGCCAGGCGCTGAAACGAATGCAACCAAGATCGAGCGTCTATGACTTACGGGTCAATAGTTAGCCTCAGAAACAGCCAGAGAAGTCAAAGAAAGTGGTTCTGAACTCGCTGCCAGGCGCTGAAACGAAAGCAACCAAGATCGAGCATTCATTGACTTACGGGTCAATAGGTAGACTCAGAAACATCTAGAGAAGTCAAAGACAGTGCTTCTATACTGGCTTCCAGGCGATGAAACGAATGCAACCAAGATCGAGCGTCTATGACTTACGGGTCAATGGTTAGCCTCAGAAACAGCCAGAGAAGTCAAAGACAGTGGTTCTGAACTTGCTGCCAGGCGCTGAAACGAAAGCAACCAAGATCGAGCGTCTATGACTTACGGGTCAATAGCTAGCCTCAGAAACATCCAGAGAAGTCAAAGACAGTGCTTCTATACTGGCAGCCAGGCGCTGAAACGAATGCAACCAAGATCGAGCGTCTATGACTTACGGGTCAATAGTTAGCCTCAGAAACAGCCAGAGAAGTCAAAGACAGTGGCTCTGAACTTGCTGCCAGGCGCTGAAACGAAAGCAACCAAGATCGAGCGTCTATGACTTACGGGTCAATAGCTAGCCTCAGAAACATCCAGAGAAGTCAAAGACAGTGCTCTTTCTGAGCTTGGTGGTTTAAGTGGCTTGTGAACTAAGTGGAGTTCTAAAACCGGATTGTGTTGCTGTACTTCTATTCGTTCCAGCTGAGCAGTTGACGAGGGGGAAGGGGTTAACTGGACACAGATTCGTTCCAGCTGAGCAGTTGACGAGGGGGAAGGGGTTAACTGGACACAATTCGTTCCAGCTGAGCAGTTGACGAGGGGGAAGGGGTTAACTGGACACAGGTGGTATAAATTAGTCATCAGACCTCATTTTGAGCTTGCTCTTTCTGAGCTTGGTGGTTTAAGTGGCTTGTGAACTAAGTGGAGTTCTAAAACCGGATTGTGTTGCTGTACTTCTGTATTGTGTTGCTGTATTTCTGTGTTTGTGAATCTGTTTTGATTGCTAGCAAATAGAAGATAGCAAAAACTCACACAATTTAAAAAAAAAAATTTGTAAATTTTTTTTTTTTTTTTTTTCCCTTGCAGATTCGTTCCAGCTGAGCAGTTGACGAGGGGGAAGGGGTTAACTGGACACAGGTGGTATAAATTAGTCATCAGACCTCATTTTGAGCTTGCTCTTTCTGAGCTTGGTGGTTTAAGTGGCTTGTGAACTAAGTGGAGTTCTAAAACCGGAGTTGAAAAGAGGAGTTGAAGCCCCAGTAAGCACTCTTCTTTTTCTTTGACAATTGTTCGCTGTTTTGGTGTAACTTGGATAATGGATAGCAAGATTGGAGGTTTTCTTCAGTGCACAGTTTGTCATATGTATACACGACTGGAGCCGGAGTTCCAGGGTGAATATCTCTGTGGCAGATGTGAGCATGTTGTTCACCTGGAAGCTCGTATTAGAGATCTGGAGGAGCAGAATGCAACACTGAGGAGGATAGACAATTTTGAGCGGAGCTTGCTGCTCACAGAGCATGCAGTTAGTGGGTTAGAACTGGAGGGTGAAGACATGGGTGAGCAGGATCAGGTAAGTAGCTGGGTTAATGTAGTTAGGGGCAGTAGAAAGGGGTCAAAGACAAGGAAGGCCGATCCGGTTTCTGGCATTCCAAGCAAAATTGCCAGGTTGGGTGATGATGCGAGGGTGTCAGTCTCAGAAAAGGCAGCCCTAGTGGATACTGATCTCCCTAACAGCCGGGAGAACAGCCCAGCTAGTAGTCGGCGGGATGGTAATGCAGGCAAGCCAAGACAATTGATAGTTGTAGGGGATTCTATAATCAGGAAGACGGATAGAATAATTTGTCGCCAAGACCGCCTCAACCGAATGGTTTGCTGTCTCCCTGGTGCCAGGGTTCGGCATGTGGTGGAACGGGTGGACAAATTGCTGGGAGGGGCTGGTGATGATCCAGCTGTCGTGGTCCATGTCGGTACCAACGACAGAATAAATGGTAGGTGGAGGAGCCTTAAGAATAATTTTAAAGAACTAGGCTACAAGCTGAAGGGAAGGACCTCCAAGGTTGTATTCTCAGGAATACTGCCTGTGCCATGCGCATCACAGGAAAGACAGCGGGAGCTTAGGGAGTTAAATGCATGGCTGAAGTCTTGGTGTAGAGGAGAAGGATTTGGGTTCCTAGAGCACTGGGCTGACTTTTCATTGGGGTACAAACTGTATTCTGCAGATGATTTGCACCTAAATGGAAGGGGGTCCACTGTGCTGGGGGAGAGAATTCTAGCTGGGGTGGCGGAGTATTTAAACTAGGGCTGAGGAGGGAGGTCAATGTAGAAAAAAAAGGGGTAGCCAGGTTAGAGAGGGGTCAGACTATATTGGTGGGGGGAGAAACAGAATGTGGGGAGAGGACTAGACAACAAGATAAGGAGATCCTTTCGTTACAAAACATCAGTGTAAATAAAAAGGACCGATTAATGTCAAATCACATTTCTGATAATAAAAGTGAAAAACTGACAGGCAAGTTAAAGTGTATGTTCACAAATGCCAGAAGTCTAGCAAGCAAAATGGGGGAGCTGGAGGCCTTGATACTGGAAGAAAATATAGATATAGTTGGTGTTGCTGAAACATGGCTGGACTCTTCACATGACTGGGCTGTAAATCTACAGGGTTTTACACTTTTTCGTAAAGACAGGACAAATAGGAAAGGTGGTGGTGTATGTCTGTATGTGAGAAGTGATATGAAGGCGAGTGTGAAAGAGACAATAGTGGGTGAAGACTGTGAGGAGGTTGAAACCTTGTGGGTGGAACTAGAAAGGGAGGTAAACACTGAAAAAATTACTTTTGGTGTAATCTATAGACCCCCCAATATAACTGAGGAGATGGAAGGTCAGATATATAAACAGATGGAGCGGGCTGCACAGGCGGGTACTGTAGTGATAATGGGAGATTTTAATTTCCGGGATATTAATTGGTGTCATGGTTCGGCTTCAACTGCAAAGGGGAGACATTTCCTCAACCTGTTGCAGGAAAATTTTATGGGCCAGTTTGTGGAAGACCCGACTAGAGGTGAAGCTCTGTTGGATCTGGTCATTTCTAATAATGCAGATCTTGTTGGGAATGTCAATGTTCGTGAAAACCTCGGTAACAGTGATCATAATATAGTTACATTTTACCTATACTGTAAAAAACAAACGCAGGCTGGGAGGGCAAAAACATTTAATTTTAAGAAAGCCAATTTCCCCAGGATGAGGGCTGCAATTCAGGATATAGACTGGGAAGAACTAATGTCAAATAATGGAACAAATGATAAATGGGAGATTTTCAAATCTACTTTGAGTTATTATAGTGCAAAATTTATTCCTACAGGTAATAAGTATAAACGACTCAAATTAAACCCCACATGGCTTACACCTTCTGTGAAAGGGGCAATACATGACAAAAAAAGGGCATTTAAAAAATACAAATCTGAGGGTACAGCTGTAGCCTTTGTAAAATATAAAGAGCTTAATAAAATCTGTAAAAATGTAATAAAATTAGCAAAAATACAAAATGAAAGGCAGGTGGCCAAGGATAGTAAAACAAATCCTAAAAAATTCTTCAAGCATATAAATGCAAAAAAGCCAAGGTCTGAACATGTAGGACCCCTAGATAATGGTAATGGGGAGTTGATCACAGGGGATCAAGAGAAGGCAGAGTTACTAAATGGGTTCTTTAGCTCTGTATATACAACAGAAGAAAGAGCAGCTGATATAGCCGGTGCCAGTGCTGTTAATATATCAGTTGATATACTGAATTGGATGAATGTAGAGATGGTCCAAGCTAAATTAAATAAAATAAATGTGCACAAGGCTCCGGGACCAGATGGGTTACACCCTAGAATTCTTAAAGAGCTTAGTTCAGTTATTTCTGTCCCCCTTTTCATAATATTCAGAGAATCTCTAGTGACAGGTATAGTGCCAAGGGACTGGCGCAGCGCAAATGTGGTGCCTATTTTCAAAAAGGGCTCTAGGTCTTCCCCGGGTAATTATAGACCAGTAAGCTTAACATCCATCGTGGGGAAAATGTTTGAGGGGCTATTGAGGGACTATATACAGGATTATGTGACAATAAATAGCATTATAAGTGACAGCCAGCACGGTTTTACTAAGGACAGAAGTTGTCAAACTAACCTAATCTGTTTTTATGAAGAGGTGAGCAGAAGTCTAGACAGAGGGGCCGCTGTGGATTTAGTGTTTTTGGACTTTGCAAAGGCATTTGACACTGTCCCCCATAGACGCCTAATGGGTAAATTAAGGACTATAGGTTTAGAAAATATAGTTTGTAATTGGATTGAGAATTGGCTCAAGGACCGTATCCAGAGGGTTGTGGTCAATGATTCCTTCTCTGAATGGTCCCCGGTTATAAGTGGTGTACCCCAGGGTTCAGTGCTGGGACCACTATTATTCAACTTATTTATTAATGATATAGAGGAAGGGATTAATAGCACTATTTCTATTTTTGCAGATGACACCAAGCTATGTAATATAGTTCAGACTATGGAAGATGTTCATGAATTACAGGCAGATTTAAACAAACTAAGTGTTTGGGCGTCCACTTGGCAAATGAAGTTTAATGTAGATAAATGTAAAGTTATGCATCTTGGTACCAACAACCTGCATGCATCATATGTCCTAGGGGGCGCTACACTGGCGGATTCACTTGTTGAGAAGGATCTGGGTGTTCTTGTAAATCATAAACTCAATAACAGCATGCAGTGTCAATCAGCTGCTTCAACGGCCAGCAGGATATTGTCGTGTATTAAAAGAGGCATGGACTCGCGGGACAGGGATGTAATAATGCCACTTTACAAAGCATTAGTGAGGCCTCATCTAGAATATGCAGTCCAGTTCTGGGCTCCAGTTCATAGAAAGGATGCCCTGGAGTTGGAAAAAATACAAAGAAGAGCAACGAAGCTAATAAGGGGCATGGAGAATTTAAGTTATGAGGAAAGATTGAAAGAATTAAACCTATTTAGCCTTGAAAAAAGACGACTAAGGGGGGACATGATTAACTTATATAAATATATTAATGGCACATACAAAAAATATGGTGAAATCCTGTTCCTTGTAAAACCCCCTCAAAAAACAAGGGGGCACTCCCTCCGTCTGGAGAAAAAAAGGTTCAAGCTGCAGAGGCGACAAGGCTTCTTTACAGTGAGAACTGTGAATTTATGGAATAGCCTACCGCAGGAGCTGGTCACAGCAGGGACAGTAGATGGCTTTAAAAAAGGGTTAGATAATTTCCTAGAACAAAAAAATATTAGCTCCTATGTGTAGAAATTTTTCCTTCCCTTTTCCCTTCCCTTGGTTGAACTTGATGGACATGTGTCTTTTTTCAGCCGTACTAACTATGTAATACTATGTAATACTATGTATACTGGCTGCCAGGCGCTGAAACTAATGCAACCAAGATCGAGCGTCTATGACTTACGGGTCAATAGTTAGCCTCAGAAACAGCCAGAGAAGTCAAAGACGGTGGTTCTGATTTTCTGCCAGGCGCTGAAACGAAAGCAACCAAGATCGAGCGTCTATGACTTACGGGTCAATAGCTAGCCTCAGAAACATCCAGAGAAGTCAAAGACAGTGCTTCTATACTGGCTGCCAGGCGCTGAAAAGAATGCAACCAAGATCGAGCGTCTATGACTTACGGGTCAATAGTTAGCCTCAGAAACAGTGGTTCTGAACTTGCTGCCAATAGCTAGCCTGAGAAACATCCAGAGAAGTCAAGGACAGTGCTTCTATACTGGCGGCTAGGCGCTGAAACGAATGCAACCAAGATCGAGCGTCTATGACTTACGCGTCAATAGTTAGCCTCAGAAACATCCAGAGAAGTCAAAGACAGTGCTTCTATACTGGCTGCCAGGCGATGAAACGAATGCAACCAAGATTGAGCGTCTATGACTTACGAGTCAATAGTTAGCCTCAGAAACAGCCAGAGTAGTCAAAGACAGTGGTTCTGAACTTGCTGCCAGGCGCTGAAACGAAAGCAACCAAGATCGAGCGTCTATGCCTTATGGGTCAATAGCTAGCCTCAGAAACATCCAGAGAAGTCGAAGACAGTGCTTCTATACTGGCTGCCAGGCACTGAAACGAATGCAACCAAGATCGAGCGTCTATGACTTACGGGTCAATAGTTAGCCTCAGAAACAGCCAGAAAAGTCAAAGACAGTGGTTCTGAACTTGCTGCCAGGCGCTGAAACGAAAGCAACCAAGATCGAGCGTCTATGACTTACGGGTCAATAGCTAGCCTCAGAAATATCCAGAGAAGTCAAAGATAGTGCTTCTATACTGGCTGCCAGGCGCTGAAACGAATGCAACCAAGATCGAGCGTTCATTGACTTACGGGTCAATAGCTAGCCTCAGAAACATCCAGAGAAGTCAAAGACAGTGCTTCTATACTGGCTGCCAGGCGCTGAAACGAATGCAACCAAGATCGAGCGTCTATGACTTACGGGCCAATAGTTAGCCTCAGAATCAGCCAGAGAAGTCAAAGACAGTGGTTCTGAACTTGCTACCAGGTGCTGAAACGAAAGCAACCAAGATCGAGCGTCTATGACTTACGGGTCAATAGCTAGCGTCAGAAACATCCAGAGAAGTCAAAGACAGTGCTTCTATACTGGCTGCCAGGCGCTGAAACGAATGCAACCAAGATCGAGCGTCTATGACTTACGGGTCAATAGTTAGCCTCAGAAACAGTTGTTCTAAACTTGCTGCCAATAGCTAGCCTGAGAAACATCCAGAGAAGTCAAAGACAGTGCTTCTATACTGGCGGCCAGGCGCTGAAACGAATGCAACCAAGATCGAGCGTCTATGACTTACGGGTCAATAGTTAGCCTTAGAAACAGCCAGAAAAGTCAAAGACAGTGGGTCTGAACTTGCTGGCAGGCGCTGAAACGAAAGCAACCAAGATCGAGCGTCTATGACTTACGGGTCAATAGCTAGCCTCAGAAACATCCAGAGAAGTCAAAGACAGTGCTTCTATACTGGCTGTCAGGCGCTGAAACGAATGCAACCAAGATCGAGAGTCTTTGTCTAACGGGTCAATAGTTAGCCTCAGAAACAGCCAGATAAGTCAAAGACAGTGGTTCTGAACTTGCTGCCAGGCGCTGAAACGAAAGCAACCAAGTTCGAGCGTCTATGACTTACGGGTCAATAGCTAGCCTCAGAAATATCCAGAGAAGTCAAAGACAGTGCTTCTATACTGGCTGCCAGGCGCTGAAACGAATGCAACCAAGATCGAGCGTCTATGACTTACGGGTCAATAGTTAGCCTCAGAAACAGCCAGAGAAGTCAAAGAAAGTGGTTCTGAACTTGCTGCCAGGCGCTGAAACGAAACAAACCAAGATCGAGCGTTTATTGACTTACGGGTCAATAGCTAGCCTCAGAAACATCCAGAGAAGTCAAAGACAGTGCTTCTATACTGGCTGCCAGGCGCTGAAACTAATGCAACCAAGATCGAGCGTCTATGACTTACGGGTCAATAGCTAGCCTCAGAAACATCCAGAGAAGTCGAAGACAGTGCTTCTATACTGGCTGCCAGGTGATGAAACGAATGCAACCAAGATTGAGCGTCTATGACTTACGAGTCAATAGTTAGCCTCAGAAACAGCCAGAGAAGTCAAAGACAGTGGTTCTGAACTTGCTGCCAGGCGCTGAAACGAAAGCAACCAAGATCGAGCGTCTATGCCTTATGGGTCAATAGCTAGCCTCAGAAACATCCAGAGAAGTCGAAGACAGTGCTTCTATACTGGCTGCCAGGCACTGAAACGAATGCAACCAAGATCGAGCGTCTATGACTTACGGGTCAATAGTTAGCCTCAGAAACAGCCAGAAAAGTCAAAGACAGTGGTTCTGAACTTGCTGCCAGGCGCTGAAACGAAAGCAACCAAGATCGAGCGTCTATGACTTACGGGTCAATAGCTAGCCTCAGAAATATCCAGAGAAGTCAAAGACAGTGCTTCTATACTGGCTGCCAGGCGCTGAAACGAATGCAACCAAGATCGAGCGTTCATTGACTTACGGGTCAATAGCTAGCCTCAGAAACATCCAGAGAAGTCAAAGACAGTGCTTCTATACTGGCTGCCAGGCGCTGAAACGAATGCAACCAAGATCGAGCGTCTATGACTTACGGGCCAATAGTTAGCCTCAGAATCAGCAGGAGAAGTCAAAGACAGTGGTTCTGAACTTGCTACCAGGTGCTGAAACGAAAGCAACCAAGATCGAGCGTCTATGACTTACGGGTCAATAGCTAGCGTCAGAAACATCCAGAGAAGTCAAAGACAGTGCTTCTATACTGGCTGCCAGGCGCTGAAACGAATGCAACCAAGATCGAGCGTCTATGACTTACGGGTCAATAGTTAGCCTCAGAAACAGTTGTTCTAAACTTGCTGCCAATAGCTAGCCTGAGAAACATCCAGAGAAGTCAAAGACAGTGCTTCTATACTGGCGGCCAGGCGCTGAAACGAATGCAACCAAGATCGAGCGTCTATGACTTACGGGTCAATAGTTAGCCTTAGAAACAGCCAGAAAAGTCAAAGACAGTGGGTCTGAACTTGCTGGCAGGCGCTGAAACGAAAGCAACCAAGATCGAGCGTCTATGACTTACGGGTCAATAGCTAGCCTCAGAAACATCCAGAGAAGTCAAAGACAGTGCTTCTATACTGGCTGTCAGGCGCTGAAACGAATGCAACCAAGATCGAGAGTCTTTGTCTAACGGGTCAATAGTTAGCCTCAGAAACAGCCAGATAAGTCAAAGACAGTGGTTCTGAACTTGCTGCCAGGCGCTGAAACGAAAGCAACCAAGTTCGAGCGTCTATGACTTACGGGTCAATAGCTAGCCTCAGAAATATCCAGAGAAGTCAAAGACAGTGCTTCTATACTGGCTGCCAGGCGCTGAAACGAATGCAACCAAGATCGAGCGTCTATGACTTACGGGTCAATAGTTAGCCTCAGAAACAGCCAGAGAAGTCAAAGAAAGTGGTTCTGAACTTGCTGCCAGGCGCTGAAACGAAACAAACCAAGATCGAGCGTTCATTGACTTACGGGTCAATAGCTAGCCTCAGAAACATCCAGAGAAGTCAAAGACAGTGCTTCTATACTGGCTGCCAGGCGCTGAAACTAATGCAACCAAGATCGAGCGTCTATGACTTACGGGTCAATAGCTAGCCTCAGAAACATCCAGAGAAGTCGAAGACAGTGCTTCTATACTGGCTGCCAGGTGATGAAACGAATGCAACCAAGATTGAGCGTCTATGACTTACGAGTCAATAGTTAGCCTCAGAAACAGCCAGAGAAGTCAAAGACAGTGGTTCTGAACTTGCTGCCAGGCGCTGAAACGAAAGCAACCAAGATCGAGCGTCTATGCCTTATGGGTCAATAGCTAGCCTCAGAAACATCCAGAGAAGTCGAAGACAGTGCTTCTATACTGGCTGCCAGGCACTGAAACGAATGCAACCAAGATCGAGCGTCTATGACTTACGGGTCAATAGTTAGCCTCAGAAACAGCCAGAAAAGTCAAAGACAGTGGTTCTGAACTTGCTGCCAGGCGCTGAAACGAAAGCAACCAAGATCGAGCGTCTATGACTTACGGGTCAATAGCTAGCCTCAGAAACATCCAGAGAAGTCAAAGACAGTGCTTCTATACTGGCTGCCAGGCGCTGAAACGAATGCAACCAAGATCGAGCGATCATTGACTTACGGGTCAATAGCTAGCCTCCGAAACATCCAGAGAAGTCAAAGACAGTGCTTCTATACTGGCTGCCAGGCGCTGAAACTAATGCAACCAAGATCGAGCGTCTATGACTTACGGGTCAATAGTTAGCCTCAGAAACAGCCAGAAAAGTAAAAGACAGTGGGTCTGAACTTGCTGCCAGGCGCTGAAACGAAAGCAACCAAGATCGAGCGTCTATGACTTACGGGTCAATAGTTAGCCTCAGAAACAGCCAGAGAAGTCAAAGAAAGTGGTTCTGAACTTGCTGCCAGGCGCTGAAACGAAACAAACCAAGATCGAGCGTCTATGACTTACGGGTCAATAGCTAGCCTCAGAAACATCCAGAGAAGTCAAAGACAGTGCTTCTATACTGGCTGCCAGGCGCTGAAACTAATGCAACCAAGATCGAGCGTCTATGACTTACGGGTCAATAGCTAGCCTCAGAAACATCCAGAGAAGTCGAAGACAGTGCTTCTATACTGGCTGCCAGGCGATGAAACGAATGCAACCAAGATTGAGCGTCTATGACTTACGAGTCAATAGTTAGCCTCAGAAACAGAAAGAGAAGTCAAAGACAGTGGTTCTGAACTTGCTGCCAGGCGCTGAAACGAAAGCAACCAAGATCGAGCGTCTATGCCTTATGGGTCAATAGCTAGCCTCAGAAACATCCAGAGAAGTCGAAGACAGTGCTTCTATACTGGCTGCCAGGCACTGAAACTAATGCAACCAAGATCGAGCGTCTATGACTTACGGGTCAATAGTTAGCCTCAGAAACAGCCAGAAAAGTCAAAGACAGTGGTTCTGAACTTGCTGCCAGGCGCTGAAACGAAAGCAACCAAGATCGAGCGTCTATGACTTACGGGTCAATAGCTAGCCTCAGAAACATCCAGAGAAGTCAAAGACAGTGCTTCTATACTGGCTGCCAGGCGCTGAAACAAATGCAACCAAGATCGAGCGTTCATTGACTTACGGGTCAATAGCTAGCCTCCGAAACATCCAGAGAAGTCAAAGACAGTGCTTCTATACTGGCTGCCAGGCGCTGAAACTAATGCAACCAAGATCGAGCGTCTATGACTTACGGGTCAATAGTTAGCCTCAGAAACAGCCAGAAAAGTAAAAGACAGTGGGTCTGAACTTGCTGCCAGGCGCTGAAACGAAAGCAACCAAGATCGAGCGTCTATGACTTACGGGTCAATAGCTAGACTCAGAAACATCTAGAAAAGTCAAAGACAGTGCTTCTATACTGGCTTCCAGGCGATGAAACGAATGCAACCAAGATCGAGCGTCTATGACTTACGGGTCAATGGTTATCCTCAGAAACAGCCAGAGAAGTCAAAGACAGTGGCTCTGAACTTGCTGCCTGGCGCTGAAACGAAAGCAACCAAGATCGAGCGTCTATGACTTACGGGTTAATAGCTAGCCTCAGAAACATCCAGAGAAGTCAAAGACAGTACTTCTATACTGGCTGCCAGGCGCAGAAACGAATGCAACCAAGATCGAGCGTCTATGACTTACGGGCCAATAGTTAGCCTCAGAATCAGCCAGAGAAGTCAAAGACAGTGGTTCTGAACTTGCTGCCAGGCGCTGAAACAAAAGCAACCAAGATCGAGCGTCTATAACTTACGGGTCAATAGCTAGCCTCAGAAACATCCAGAGAAGTCAAAGACAGTGCTTCTATACTGGCTGCCAGGCGCTGAAACGAATGCAACCAAGATCGAGCGTCTATGACTTACGGGTCAATAGTTAGCCTCAGAAAAAGCCAGAGAAGTCAAAGAAAGTGGTTCTGAACTTGCTGCCAGGCACTGAAACGAAAGCAACCAACATCGAGCGTCTATGACTTACGGGTCAATAGCAAGCCTCAGAAGCATCCAGAGAAGTCAAAGACAGTGCTTCTATACTAACTGCCAGGCGCTGAAAGGAATGCAACCAAGATCGAGCGTCTATGACTTACGGGTCAATAGTTAGCCTCAGAAACAGTGGTTCTGAACTTGCTGCCAATAGCTAGCCTGAGAAACATCCAGAGAAGTCAAAGACAGTGCTTCTATACTGGCGGCCAGGCGCTGAAACGAATGCAACCAAGATCGAGCGTCTATGACTTACGCGTCAATAGTTAGCCTCAGAATCAGCCAGAGAAGTCAAAGACGGTGGTTCTGAACTTTCTGCCAGGCACTGAAACGAAAGCAACCTAGATCGAGCGTCTATGACTTACGGGTCAATAGCTAGCCTTAGAAACAGTGGTTCTGAACTTGCTGCCAATAGCTAGCCTGAGAAACATCCAGAGAAGTCAAAGACAGTGCTTCTATACTGGCTGCCAGGCGCTGAAACGAATGCAACCAAGATCGAGGGTCTATGACTTACGGGTCAATAGTTAGCCTCAGAAACAGCCAGAGAAGTCAAAGAAACTGGTTCTGAACTTGCTGCCAGGCGCTGAAACGAAAGCAACCAAGATCGAGCGTCTATGACTTACGGGTCAATAGCTAGCCTCAGAAGCATCCAGAGAAGTCAAAGACAGTGCTTCTATACTAACTGCCAGGCGCTGAAAGGAATGCAACCAAGATCGAGCGTCTATGACTTACGGGTCAATAGTTAGCCTCAGAAACAGTGGTTCTGAACTTGCTGCCAATAGCTAGCCTGAGAAACATCCAGAGAAGTCAAAGACAGTGCTTCTATACTGGCATAAAAAGAGAAAAAACACGGCGCCACCTTGTGCAGATCAGTCGGTAAAGGTGAGACAACGATGCCGTATTACAGGTAATATGCTCACCTAGGTAAGGAGTTAAAAGGCATGTAAATTAAAACCACAGTGCTGCTGCCAGATCCGAGTCGGCATCCAATAGGACCGCTTGGGAGGAGAATTATGCAGGAGAAAAGAGGATCATACCAGGGGCGCTGCTGTGTGGTAATAATGATAGAATCGAAGTCCGGAAATAATAATAATAATAAATGAATTTATTCGAATGAGTGGCTACGCGTTTCGACGATGAACAATCGTCTTCATCAGGCCATATGCATAATACATTAGACACGTCTTATGGTTCACAAATGACACGAGTGAAAAAACCGCCAAATCTGTAAAGGTCAGGCTGCGTTCCACAGCAGATGCATATCCTTTTATGCTCTGCTGCGCTGTTCTCGGCCAGGTTGCCCTGGTTACCAAGTTCGCGTCCCGGCGTCCTTCGTTGCTACCTAACAACCCACTGGTCTGTAGCGCAGTCCTTCGTTCTTTTAACTTCCACTTATTGTGTCTTTTTAACCATTTGTTTTATGCCTGGTTTTTATTTAGTTTTTTATTATTCATACGTCGACACCACTTGGTTTTTTATGAATACCCTAAATTTCTTTCTTTTTTATTCTTATGTTATGTAACAATCTTATTGTGTATGATTGATATACTGAACACATGTATTTTTTCACTGATCCACGTTGTGATTGGGTGCAAAGGTAAAAAGCCGGGTGTGACGTCACGAACGCACCCTGACCTTTACAGATTTGGCGGTTTTTTCACTCGTGTCATTTGTGAACCATGATGTTATATAAGACGTGTCTAATGTATTATGCATATGGCCTGATGAAGACGATTGTTCATCGTCGAAACGCGTAGCCACTCATTCGAATAAATTCATTTATTATTATTATTATTTCCGGACTTCGATTCTATCATTATTACCACACAGCAGCGCCCCTGGTATGATCCTCTTTTCTCCTGCATAATTCTCCTCCCAAGCGGTCCTATTGGATGCCGACTCGGATCTGGCAGCAGCACTGTGGTTTTAATTTACATGCCTTTTAACTCCTTACCTAGGTGAGCATATTACCTGTAATACGGCATCGTTGTCTCACCTTTACCGACTGATCTGCACAAAGTGGCGCCGTGTTTTTTCTCTTTTTATCCCATTTTTAGGTCGGTGTGCAATCCTCCCTTTTGGAATTAGCACTCCGCTTTCAGGAGACCCGGATCGGTTCCCCGGGGCCTGACCCCCTCTGAGATCACCGGTCCTAAGATTCTCCTGCACTGGCAGCCGCGTGTACAGATCCATCTCTCATCTTTGCTGAACCATCTCCGTGAATTACCTTTGTTGAACCATCCCTGTGGATCTCTTCTCCCCTGATTCACCAACATCCCTACAATCAACACTCGCAATGCTGGAATTCACAGACGAACGGAATGTCCTGCGAGAAAGCCTGATTATGCAGCTAATTGGATTTGATTCTACAACGGGGTTACCCCCCACAGTGAGTAACGTTGTTACCCCTGAACAAACCAAACTAATGACTGATCTGTATCTGACATTGGAGGACACCCTCAAAAAGGAAGCTCTACAGAGCATAGACTGCCTTTTCCTACAATTTTATATTAACGAAAATATCTCCCCGAGGGGTCTTAGGTTTTCCATCACTAACCCGTACCCCACAGATATGCTTTTCAGCGCTGACTGGAAGACCCTTTTGGATCAGTGCCATCTAGGCCTCTTGGAAAGGCTACTGAAAAAACGTAACGCACTCAGTGAGACCCTCAAATTTGAAATCTCTTCAATCAAAGAGAAACTCCTCAAATTTGCTGATCACCGCGATTTCCAGAAATTAGAAACTTCTACTGGTAATAGACTGAATGTGTATGAAAAAGACATCATTTTAAAAAAGATCAGTAAATTAAAAAGGGATCGTAATGATTATACCCTAAATGATCTAGGCGCCTGGAAACCATCTCTACCACACATTCCCAAATTAGATAAAGTCGCAACCGTATACAATACTCCATATAAAACGTATGCAGCACCACTGGATGTCCACTCAAGGTTTAGGGCCCCTTCTAATTCCCGTGCCCCCCGTGCCGAAGGTAACACCTTTAGTAGGTCTTTTAAAAATAGTTCAAGATTCCATCATGGATCTATCAATGATAGCTCCCCAACCAGAACACCCACAAATACTCTGGCTGAGAAACACCTTGCACATAACCCCATAGCAGCAATGCAACCTTGTATCCACCACCCAAATCAAGCAATCAATGCTTCCCAAACAATTTCTGCACCCAGTAAAACAATTACTGAAGTACCTGTTAATGCCTTCAGAGCATCTGATTTAGATCTTCATCTCTCCAAGTTTTTTTCTATATCCGAACCAATGGAAGTCCCAATTATAATCAATTCTCCTTCTTCCTTACTCAACGACTCCATAGAAGATAGCCTGATATCTTTACTCCAATTATCAGTGCACAGCACCCCCCAGTCTTCCATTCTTGGCACCCAGGAGAGTCCACCCAGGAGCCCCTCCACATCATTACAACTCAATGATAATCATTCCAAAATTGATTTAGTCACATCCTCACTAGACATCACCTACGCAGCAACCTCTTTTTTAGGACTTCCCTCACAACTGACCAGACCCCCTTTAACCCCCACAGTCAGCAGCAACGACATTCTATTACCATTCTTAATGAGCCCCAAAGCCCAAACCATCACCAACTTCTTTCCGAAAATCCAGAAAATTTCAATAAAAAGAAAATTAAATACAGACATAGGACGGAGAGGAGGCAAGAAACACATTAAGCCATGGCCTGAGATTGAACCCAAAGAAGAATCGAGTAAAACAGTAAAAATATTTAATCTGTCATCCTACCTACTAAACATTCATGAGACGAATTTACTTAACAAAGGTTTGTCATTCTGGCCTACTTCCCCATCTAATGATTTTGATTTATTTATGGACCTCAACCGTTTCATTAGAAAACTTACTTTAATTAGACATTTTGCGTTACAGAAACCTAACACATTACCAGTTGCAACAGAGGACCCGCATACACCAGATCTAAATACTAAAGCCATCCCAGTTGAAGTTTGTGTCAAATCAGAATTCTATCCTGTCCATCATCAAGGCCCCCTCATTGAAACCTTCTCAACGCTCGTGAATAATGAATTTAGGACATTAGAGAATCCTTATCCCTACCATGATAACTTGACCTCGTATGAAAGAAGGGCCATAAAATCTCTGCAAAATAACGGTGACATAGTCATTCGTCCTGCCGACAAAGGGGGGGGGGGGCATAGTGATCAAGAATAGGGACAAATACTTTGAAGAAACTTCGAGGATTCTAAATGATAAGACTTTCTATTGCAAACTAGCATCAAATCCCCTTCCTACCCACGTATACGAATACACATCTATGATAGAGAAGGCTTTCCAGGAAGGCCTTCTCACAAAAAAAGAAAAACGTTTTCTACATGTACCTTTCCCAAATATACCCTTTATTTATCACCTTCCAAAAATACACAAAACACTCATAGACCCCCCAGGACGCCCCATCATATCAGGTATTGACTCATTAACCAGCAATCTCTCTCACTTTGTAGATTTACACCTGCAACCTTTCGTACTCATGTTACCCTCCTATCTCAAAGATTCCACCCAATTAATAAAGGATTTATTTAATCTCAAAATCGATAAGACTACATCACACATATATTTCTTAACAGCTGACGTGACCGCTTTGTATAGCAATATCCCACATATAAAAGGTATGCAGATAACAAGATCATTTTTATCATCTAACACCCTAATCCCTGTTAACCAAGCTTCTTTTCTGACTAATTGTATCGATTTCATTCTTCATCATAATTCATTCACCTTCAATCATACTTTTTATAACCAAACAAGAGGCTGTGCGATGGGCTCTAGATTCGCACCAGCCTATGCAAACCTGTACATGGGGGCATTCGAAGAGGAACACATCCTTGGGGACCACCCATTTAAAAACAACATTCTCTTATATAGGAGGTATATTGATGACCTGTTTTTCGTGTTGACAGGATCAGCAAATGAAGCTTAAAATTTTATCAAGCATTTAAATACCAATAGCTATGACATTTCCTTCACACACACCTTTTCTGAAATCTCTATTGACTTTCTTGACCTAACCATTAGCTATGACACCAAGATTGAACATTTCGTCACAAAAACCCACTTCAAATCTGTCGATGTGAATAGCTATATTGACTTTAAAAGTGCCCATTATCGCCCTTGGCTAACAAATGTGCCTTTGGTCAATTTAGAAGAGTCCGAAAAAATTGCAGTACCAACGCAAACTTTAAATTCGAGTGCAATATTTTAGAAAAAAGATTCAGAGAGAAGAATTTTCCTTTAAAACTAATCCAAGATGCTAGATCTAAAGCCTCAGAATTATCTCAAAACTCCTGTCTAAACCCGGTACAGAAGAAAAAACTAGAACAAAATAAATACTACACTAACTTTATAACCACTTACAATCAAGGGAACAAGACCGTTAGAGCAATTTTGAACAAACATTGGCACATTATAAAAAGCGACCCTTACCTTAAAGATGTGATACCATCCCATCCGAGCATCACCTTTCGCCGTTCCTTAACTCTGAGAAATATTCTGGCCCCTAGCAGAATCCGAAAACCTAAAACATTACCAACTACTACTTTCTTATCCAGACCCAATGGTTCATACAAATGTGGCCACCTACGATGTCTATGCTGCAATAGCATCAGCAACAAAAAATATACATATACATCAACTGTTACAAAAGAATCCTTCCCAATTAAGTCATCCCTAAGTTGCAGCAGTTCCTACGTTATCTACCTAAAGGAATGTACATGTCAACTCCAATACGTCGGCCGAACCACACAACATCTGAGATCCAGAATTAATAAACACAGATCCAATGTGAACACAGGTTTTTTGAAGCACAGTGTGTCTCGACACTTCACCTATGTACACAAATGTCAATTTAAACAAATCACAGTTACACCCATCGAAGACATACACCACGATGTCCCCAACAGATACACTAAACTTAAACAGAGGGAAAACTATTGGATCTTCAAATTGCAGACTTTATACCCAGGGGGCTTGAATGATATCTCTGAATCAACACTTGATTAACCAATAGCCTTAGTTTTTCCAAATGTGAAAGAACTACTCGAAATCATACAATTCCCGCAAGTCACATCATTACACAATAATAAATAATAAATAATAAACAATGAGTATGATCCGACAATATGAGGGACAAATTTATTCATACCTTTTTTCTTTCTATTTATAAAGTCCAACAGGCTGTGATTTTTCCCTTTTAGTCCAATTATTGTATACGTAATTAATTTTCATTAACTCTACCGTGGTATATGTAGTGCCCGATCCCTTTGATCCCCCTATGCCGCTTACCACGTACTGGTTGTCTATTAACATAATTTCATACATGTCAGAACCAACATTCCTTATAAATCAACTTCTGTAAAGTGATTATTCCGCTGATACAATATTACACCAGTGCCGAAAAATACGCTGTGCATCCTATGACAATACACAAAAATACATCGACTTTCCCTCCTTAATCGCAAAGGCACAGAATACTGCAAACTAGATTTGATCTGAGAATACTATATATCTAATAATATTATACATATGTTTACCAAACCTGTCCCGAAGCGGTCTTCTTTGGTTTATTCACAGCGAGCTCTGATATTTCTGTTTGTTCGCTGTTCCCGTCCTGTTTGTTTTTTCTGTTGCCTGGCAACGCTTCTGTTAGAGCCGCACAAAATCCTGAATAATCCACCTAGGCAATAAAGAGCATTATATTGTATACATATTCTCAATAAAGATTTTAACTTTTATAAAGTTTCCACAGCAGATGCATATCCTTTTATGCTCTGCTGCGCTGTTCTCGGCCAGGTTGCCCTGGTTACCAAGTTCGCGTCCCGGCGTCCTTCGTTGCTACCTAACAACCCACTGGTCTGTAGCGCAGTCCTTCGTTCTTTTAACTTCCACTTATTGTGTCTTTTTAACCATTTGTTTTATGCCTGGTTTTTATTTAGTTTTTTATTATTCATACGTCGACACCTCTTTGTTTTTTATGAATACCCTAAATTTCTTTCTTTTTTATTCTTATGTTATGTAACAATCTTATTGTGTATGATTGATATACTGAACACATGTATTTTTTCACTGATCCACGTTGTGATTGGGTGCAAAGGTAAAAAGCCGGGTGTGACGTCATGAACGAATAGTTAGCCTCAGAAACATCCAGAGAAGTCAAAGACAGTGCTTCTATACTGGCTGCCAGGCGCTGAAACTAATGCAACCAAGATCGAGTGTCTATGACTTACGAGTTAATAGTTAGCCTCAGAAACAGCCAGAGAAGTCAAAGACAGTGGTTCTGATTTTCTGCCAGGCGCTGAAACGAAAGCAACCAAGATCGAGCGTCTATGACTTACGGGTCAATAGCAAGCCTCAGAAGCATCCAGAGAAGTCAAAGACAGTGCTTCTATACTAACTGCCAGGCGCTGAAAGGAATGCAACCAAGATCGAGCGTCTATGACTTACGGGTCAATAGTTAGCCTCAGAAACAGTGGTTCTGAACTTGCTGCCAATAGCTAGCCTGAGAAACATCCAGAGAAGTCAAAGACAGTGCTTCTATACTGGCGGCCTGGCGCTGAAACGAATGCAACCAAGATCGAGCGTCTACGACTTACACGTCAATAGTTAGCCTCAGAACCAGCCAGAGAAGTCAAAGAAAGTGGTTCTGAACTTGCTGCCAGGCGCTGAAACGAAAGCAACCAAGATCGAGCGTCTATGACTTACGGGTCAATAGCAAGCCTCAGAAGCATCCAGAGAAGTCAAAGACAGTGCTTCTATACTAACTGCCAGGCGCTGAAAGGAATGCAACCAAGATCGAGCGTCTATGACTTACGGGTCAATAGTTAGCCTCAGAAACAGTGGTTCTGAACTTGCTGCCAATAGCTAGCCTGAGAAACATCCAGAGAAGTCAAAGACAGTGCTTCTATACTGGCGGCCTGGCGCTGAAACGAATGCAACCAAGATCGAGCGTCTATGACTTACGCGTCAATAGTTAGCCTCAGAATCAGCCAGAGAAGTCAAAGACGGTGGTTCTGAACTTTCTGCCAGGCACTGAAACGAAAGCAACCAAGATCGAGCGTCTATGACTTACGGGTCAATAGCTAGCCTCAGAAACAGTGGTTCTGAACTTGCTGCCAATAGCTAGCCTGAGAAACATCCAGAGAAGTCAAAGACAGTGCTTCTATACTGGCGGCCTGGCGATGAAACGAATGCAACCAAGATCAAGCGTCTATGACTTACGCGTCAATAGTTAGCCTCAGAAACATCCAGAGAAGTCAAAGACAGTGCTTCTATACTGGCTGCCAGGCGCTGAAACGAATGCAACAAAGATCGAGCGTCTATGACTTACGGGTCAATAGTTAGCCTCAGAAACAGCCAGAGAAGTCAAAGAAAGTGGTTCTGAACTTGCTGCCAGGCGCTGAAACGAAAGCAACCAAGATCGAGCGTCTATGACTTACGGGTCAATAGCAAGCCTCAGAAGCATCCAGAGAAGTCAAAGACAGTGCTTCTATACTAACTGCCAGGCGCTGAAAGGAATGCAACCAAGATCGAGCGTCTATGACTTACGGGTCAATAGTTAGCCTCAGAAACAGTGGTTCTGAACTTGCTGCCAATAGCTAGCCTGAGAAACATCCAGAGAAGTCAAAGACAGTGCTTCTATACTGGCGGCCTGGCGCTGAAACGAATGCAACCAAGATCGAGCGTCTATGACTTACTCGTCAATAATAGTAATAACAGGGAAAAAGGAAAAGGGAGGAAACCTCCAGCTCACCAGCTTCACACTCCTGTGTTAGATATCGCCCGGATCAGCCGCCACGGCTCGCGGCAAGAAACAATAGCAACGAAGAGAAAGGATCCAGCGATGTATAATGTAGATAAGGGAAAACTGGGTTCCCACTTTATTGGAAAATAATCCACGAACAATGACACAAAGTAACGGAAACACCAGGAGGGTAACAAGGTGGTGGAATGGCAAAAAAAGAAGAGAAGCCTACGCGTTTCAAGCACTGACTGTGCTCTTAGTCATGGCTCAGACGAATGAGCTACTGCAAGGCGTCAAGGTAAATATATCCTGGAAAGGTGGAAGGAAGTACCTGGAACGTAACAACGCCCTCTAATATGGTAATTTAGGATCCAGGAAACTGGATCAATAAATAGGTATGAATAAAATATAACCTGAATATAGCTAATGTACACGGAGGAAAACTAAAATAGAATATAAACGTGAGTTGTATACTGTTAGTAGAAAAAATAAAAAATGAATGTATAGCTTGAATGTCCATATATTTAGCACTTGCAGAGCGTCATAAGTCGAAGTTATATATATCAGAACAGAGGAATAGAAAAATTTATATACAATGTACATAACATAAACCAATAAATATGCACAGTGAAGAAAATAATACATAACATAATAAGAAAAAGAGGAATATATAAACATATAATTTACTGACCGGAACAGTAAAGTCGGCAAATGAGAGCCATAACTGATAACAAATTTATACATTTACCTAAGGATTTAAATATATTGTTTGTAATGGTATATATTACCACAGTTACTAATGACATAAATAATATTGTAACTCACATCGGCCAAAATATATAGAAATACATATAAATTGAATGAATGACATATTAATAGAAACAAAATCCATAAGGGAGATATTTATAAAGATAAAATGTAAGACATAAAAACGGAATATCTTGAGACCAAGATATTAACCACAATTGTAAAATTGTGATGAAATGGATAAACACAGACACGAAGATATCAAAAAGATGGAAATTACAAAATTCACATAAATAAATGAGTATAATCTCATAATTGGACTTTGTTTGCTAATATTAATAGAATATGGAATAAGATAATGATTTAAAGAAATGCACATAAATGCAGCAGCAGTAATGTACAGATCATAATCATAAGAAGCTAAATAATGTGAAAATATCAATAATGGAACATCAATTCTTTACGGAGGTTAAGACCATATGGAAATCTAGTATTTAAATGATAAATCCAAAATGCCTCCCGAGTTTGTAACCTGTGTTTAAGATCGCCTCCTCTATGAGTTTTAATCATTTTTTCTATAGCATATATCCGAAAATAATTGATGTTTCGATCATGACAGGAAATAAAATGCCTACTTGCATTGGAAATATTGACTATGGCCGGATTCCTGATATAGCTAAGATGTTCTAGTATCCTCACCTTTAGTCTCCTTGTGGTACAACCCACATATTTTAGGTTGCAGTGTGAACATTCCACTATGTAGACAACATGGTCACTATTACAATTGATGTGGGTTTTAATAGGAAAACTAGTTGTATTATCACAATTTGAAAAAGTTTTGGTGTTTTTGCTGAAGGTGCAAACTTTACACGGGTGAGACCCACATTTGTAGTACCCTGTGTATTGTAACCAAGTTGGAGGTTTAGTATTAGATGGCAATTGTGATGGAGACAGAATATTACCCAGTTTTCCCTTATCTACATTATACATCGCTGGATCCTTTCTCTTCGTTGTTACACGTCAATAGTTAGCCTCAGAACCAGCCAGAGAAGTCAAAGACGGTGGTTCTGATTTTCTGCCAGGCGCTGAAACGAAAGCAACCAAGATCGAGCGTCTATGACTTACGGGTCAATAGCAAGCCTCAGAAGCATCCAGAGAAGTCAAAGACAGTGCTTCTATACTAACTGCCAGGCGCTGAAAGGAATGCAACCAAGATCGAGCGTCTATGACTTACGGGTCAATAGTTAGCCTCAGAAACAGTGGTTCTGAACTTGCTGCCAATAGCTAGCCTGAGAAACATCCAGAGAAGTCAAAGACAGTGCTTCTATACTGGCGGCCTGGCGCTGAAACGAATGCAACCAAGATCGAGCGTCTATGACTTACGCGTCAATAGTTAGCCTCAGAACCAGCCAGAGAAGTCAAAGACGGTGGTTCTGATTTTCTGCCAGGCGCTGAAACGAAAGCAACCAAGATCGAGCGTCTATGACTTACGGGTCAATAGCTAGCCTCAGAAACATCCAGAGAAGTCAAAGACAGTGCTTCTATACTGACTGCCAGGCGCTGAAACGAATGCAACCAAGATCGAGGGTCTATGACTTACGGGTCAATAGTTAGCCTCAGAAACAGCCAGAGAAGTCAAAGAAACTGGTTCTGAACTTGCTGCCAGGCGCTGAAACGAAAGCAACCAAGATCGAGCGTCTATGACTTACGGGTCAATAACTAGCCTCAGAAGCATCCAGAGAAGTCAAAGACAGTGCTTCTATACTAACTGCCAGGCGCTGAAAGGAATGCAACCAAGATCGAGCGTCTATGACTTACGGGTCAATAGTTAGCCTCAGAAACAGTGGTTCTGAACTTGCTGCCAATAGCTAGCCTGAGAAACATCCAGAGAAGTCAAAGACAGTGCTTCTATACTGGCGGCCAGGCGCTGAAACGAATACAACCAAGATCGAGCGTCTATGACTTACTCGTCAATAGTTAGCCTCAGAAACATCCAGAGAAGTCAAAGACAGTGCTTCTATACTGGCTGCCAGGCGCTGAAACGAATGCAACCAAGATCGAGTGTCTATGACTTACGAGTTAATAGTTAGCCTCAGAAACAGCCAGAGAAGTCAAAGACAGTGGTTCTGAACTTGCTGCCAGGCGCTATCACGAAAGCAACCAAGATCGAGCGTCTATGACTTACGGGTCAATAGCAAGCCTCAGAAGCATCCAGAGAAGTCAAAGACAGTGCTTCTATACTAACTGCCAGGCGCTGAAAGGAATGCAACCAAGATCGAGCGTCTATGACTTACGGGTCAATAGCTAGCCTCAGAAACAGTGGTTCTGAACTTGCTGCCAATAGCTAGCCTGAGAAACATCCAGAGAAGTCAAAGACAGTGCTTCTATACTGGCGGCCAGGCGATGAAACGAATGCAACCAAGATCAAGCGTCTATGACTTACGCGTCAATAGTTAGCCTCAGAAACATCCAGAGAAGTCAAAGACAGTGCTTCTATACTGGCTGCCAGGCGCTGAAACGAATGCAACGAAGATCGAGCGTCTATGACTTGCGAGTCAATAGTTAGCCTCAGAAACAGCCAGAGAAGTCAAAGACAGTGGTTCTGAACTTGCTGCCAGGCGCTGAAACGAAAGCAACCAAGATCGAGCGTCTATGCCTTATGAGTCAATAGCTAGCCTCAGAAACATCCAGAGAATTCGAAGACAGTGCTTCTATACTGGCTGCCAGGCGCTGAAACGAATGCAACCAAGAGCGAGCGTCTTTGTCTAACGGGTCAATGGTTAGCCTCAGAAACAGCCAGAGACGTCAAAGACAGTGGTTCTGAACTTGCTGCCAGGCGCTGAAACGAAAGCAACCAAGATCGAGCGTCTATGACTTACGGGTCAATAGCTAGCCTCAGAAATATCCAGAGAAGTCAAAGACAGTGCTTCTATACTGGCTGCCAGGCGCTGAAACGAATGCAACCAAGATCGAGCGCCTATGACTTATGGGCCAATAGTTAGCCTCAGAATCAGCCAGAGAAGTCAAAGACAGTGGTTCTGAACTTGCTGCCAGGCGCTGAAACGAAAGCAACCAAGATCGAGCGTCTATGACTTACGGGTCAATAGCTAGCCTCAGAAACATCCAGAGAAGTCAAAGACAGTGCTTCTATACTGGCTGCCAGGCGCTGAAACGAATGCAACAAAGATCGAGCGTCTATGACTTACGGGTCAATAGTTAGCCTCAGAAACAGCCAGAGAAGTCAAAGAAAGTGGTTCTGAACTTGCTGCCAGGCGCTGAAACGAAAGCAACCAAGATCGAGCGTCTATGACTTACAGGTCAATAGCAAGCCTCAGAAGCATCCAGAGAAGTCAAAGACAGTGCTTCTATACTAACTGCCAGGCGCTGAAACGAATGCAACCAAGATCGAGCGTCTATGACTTACGCGTTAATAGTTAGCCTCAGAACCAGCCAGAGAAGTCAAAGACGGTGGTTCTGATTTTCTGCCAGGCGCTGAAACGAAAGCAACCAAGATCGAGCGTCTATGACTTACGGGTCAATAGCTAGCCTCAGAAGCATCCAGAGAAGTCAAAGACAGTGCTTCTATAATAACTGCCAGGCGCTGAAAGGAATGCAACCAAGATCGAGCGTCTATGACTTACGGGTCAATAGTTAGCCTCGGAAACAGTGGTTCTGAACTTGCTGCCAATAGCTAGCCTGAGAAACATCCAGAGAAGTCAAAGACAGTGCTTCTATACTGGCGGCCAGGCGCTGAAACGAATGCAACCAAGATCGAGCGTCTATGACTTACGAGTCAATAGTTAGCCTCAGAAACAGGCAGAGAAGTCAAAGACAGGGGATCTGAACTTGCTGCCAGGCGCTGAAACGAAAGCAACCAAGATCGAGCGTCTATGCCTTATGGGTCAATAGCTAGCCTCAGAAACATCCAGAGAAGTCGAAGACAGTGCTTCTATACTGGCTGCCAGGCGCTGAAACTAATGCAACCAAGATCGAGGGTCTATGACTTACGCGTCAATAGTTAGCCTCAGAAACAGCCAGAGAAGTCAAAGAAACTGGTTCTGAACTTGATGCCAGGCGCTGAAACGAAAGCAACCAAGATCGAGCGTCTATGACTTACGGGTCAATAGCAAGCCTCAGAAGCATCCAGAGAAGTCAAAGACAGTGCTTCTATACTAACTGCCAGGCGCTGAAAGGAATGCAACCAAGATCGAGCGTCTATGACTTACGGGTCAATAGTTAGCCTCAGAAACAGTGGTTCTGAACTTGCTGCCAATAGCTAGCCTGAGAAACATCCAGAGAAGTCAAAGACAGTGCTTCTATACTGGCGGTCAGGCGCTGAAACAAATGCAACCAAGATCGAGCGTCTATGACTTACGCGTCAATAGTTAGCCTCAGAAACATCCGGAGAAGTCAAAGACAGTGCTTCTATACTGGCTGCCAGGCGCTGAAACTAATGCAACCAAGATCGAGCGTCTATGACTTACGAGTCAATAGTTAGCCTCAGAAACAGCCAGAGAAGACATAGACAGTGGTTCTGAACTCGCTGCCAGGCGCTGAAACGAAAGCAACCAAGATCGAGCGTCTATGACTTACGGGTCAATAGCTAGCCTCAGAAACATACAGAGAAGTCAAAGACAGTGCTTCTATACTGGCTGCCAGGCGCTGAAAGGAATGCAACCAAGATCGAGCGTCTATGACTTACGGGTCAATGGTTAGCCTCAGAATCAGCCAGAGAAGTCAAAGACAGTGGTTCTGAACTTGCTGCCAGGCGCTGAAACGAAAGCAACCAAGATCGAGCGTCTATAATTTACGGGTCAATAGCTAGCCTCAGAAACATCCAGAGAAGTCAAAGACAGTGCTTCTATACTGGCTGCCAGGCGCTGAAACGAATGCAACCAAGATCGAGGGTCTATGACTTACGGGTCAATAGTTAGCCTCAAAAACAGCCAGAGAAGTCAAAGAAACTGGTTCTGAACTTGCTGCCAGGCGCTAAAACGAAAGCAACCAAGATCGAGCGTCTATGACTTACGGGTCAATAGCTAGCCTCAGAAGCATCCAGAGAAGTCAAAGACAGTGCTTCTATACTAACTGCCAGGCGCTGAAAGGAATGCAACCAAGATCGAGGGTCTATGACTTACGCGTCAATAGTTAGCCTCAGAAACAGTGGTTCTGAACTTGCTGCCAATAGCTAGCCTGAGAAACATCCGGAGAAGTCAAAGACAGTGCTTCTATACTGGCTGCCAGGCGCTGAAACGAATGCAACCAAGATCGAGCGTCTATGACTTGCGAGTCAATAGTTAGCCTCAGAAACAGCCAGAGAAGTCAAAGACAGTGGTTCTGAACTTGCTGCCAGGCGCTGAAACGAAAGCAACCAAGATCGAGCGTCTATGCCTTATGGGTCAATAGCTAGCCTCAGAAACATACAGAGAAGTCGAAGACAGTGCTTCTATACTGGCGGCCAGGCGCTGAAACGAATGCAACCAAGATCGAGCGTCTATGACTTACGCGTCAATAGTTAGCCTCAGAATCAGCCAGAGAAGTCAAAGACGGTGGTTCTGATTTTCTGCCAGGCGCTGAAACGAAAGCAACCAAGATTGAGCGTCTATGACTTACGGGTCAATAGCTAGCCTCAGAAACATCCAGAGAAGTCAAAGACAGTGCTTCTATACTGGCTGCCGGGCGCTGAAACGAATTCAACCAAGATCGAGGGTCTATGACTTACGGGTCAATAGTTAGCCTCAGAAACAGCCAGAGAAGTCAAAGAAACTGGTTCTGAACTTGCTGCCGGGCGCTGAAACGAAAGCAACCAAGATCGAGCGTCTATGACTTACGGGTCAATAGCTAGCCTCAGAAGCATCCAGAGAAGTCAAAGACAGTGCTTCTATACTAACTGCCAGGCGCTGAAACGAATGCAACCAAGATCGAGCGTCTATGACTTGCGAGTCAATAGTTAGCCTCAGAAACAGCCAGAGAAGTCAAAGACAGTGGTTCTGAACTTGCTGCCAGGCGCTGAAACGAAAGCAACCAAGATCGAGCGTCTATGCCTTATGGGTCAATAGCTAGCCTCAGAAACATACAGAGAAGTCGAAGACAGTGCTTCTATACTGGCGGCCAGGCGCTGAAACGAATGCAACCAAGATCGAGCGTCTATGACTTACGCGTCAATAGTTAGCCTCAGAATCAGCCAGAGAAGTCAAAGACGGTGGTTATGATTTTCTGCCAGGCGCTGAAACGAAAGCAACCAAGATTGAGCGTCTATGACTTACGGGTCAATAGCTAGCCTCAGAAACATCCAGAGAAGTCAAAGACAGTGCTTCTATACTGGCTGCCGGGCGCTGAAACGAATTCAACCAAGATCGAGGGTCTATGACTTACGGGTCAATAGTTAGCCTCAGAAACAGCCAGAGAAGTCAAAGAAACTGGTTCTGAACTTGCTGCCGGGCGCTGAAACGAAAGCAACCAAGATCGAGCGTCTATGACTTACGGGTCAATAGCTAGCCTCAGAAGCATCCAGAGAAGTCAAAGACAGTGCTTCTATACTAACTGCCAGGCGCTGAAAGGAATGCAACCAAGATCGAGCGTCTATGACTTACGGGTCAATAGTTAGCCTCAGAAACAGTGGTTCTAAACTTGCTGCCAATAGCTAGCCTGAGAAACATCCAGAGAAGTCAAAGACAGTGCTTCTATACTGGCGGCCAGGCGCTGAAACGAATGCAACCAAGATCGAGCGTCTATGACTTACGAGTCAATAGTTAGCCTCAGAAACAGCCAGAGAAGACATAGACAGTGGTTCTGAACTCGCTGCCAGGCGCTGAAACGAAAGCAACCAAGATCGAGCGTCTATGCCTTATGGGTCAATAGCTAGCCTCAGAAACATACAGAGAAGTCGAAGACAGTGCTTCTATACTGGCTGCCAGGCGCTGAAACGAATGCAACCAAGATCGAGCGTCTATGACTTACGGGTCAATAGTTAGCCTCAGAAACAGCCAGAAAAGTCAAAGACAGTGGGTCTGAACTTGCTGCCAGGCGCTGAAACGAAAGCAACCAAGATCGAGCGTCAATGACTTACGGGTCAATAGCTAGCCTCAGAAACATACAGAGAAGTCAAAGACAGTGCTTCTATACTGGCTGCCAGGCGCTGAAACGAATGCAACCAAGATCGAGCGTCTTTGTGTAACGGGTCAATAGTTAGCCTCAGAAACAGCCAGAGAAGTCAAAGACAGTGGTTCTGAACTTGCTGCCAGGCGCTGAAACGAAAGCAACCAAGATCGAGCGTCTATGACTTACGGGTCAATAGCTAGCCTCAGAAATATCCAGAGAAGTCAAAGACAGTGCTTCTATACTGGCTGCCAGGCGCTGAAACGAATGCAACCAAGATCGAGCGTCTATGACTTACGGGTCAATGGTTAGCCTCAGAATCAGCCAGAGAAGTCAAAGACAGTGGTTCTGAACTTGCTGCCAGGCGCTGAAACGAAAGCAACCAAGATCGAGCGTCTATGATTTACGGGTCAATAGCTAGCCTCAGAAACATCCAGAGAAGTCAAAGACAGTGCTTCTATACTGGCTGCCAGGCGCTGAAACTAATGCAACCAAGATCGAGCGTCTATGACTTATGGGCCAATAGTTAGCCTCAGAATCAGCCAGAGAAGTCAAAGACAGTGGTTCTGAACTTGCTGCCAGGCGCTGAAACGAAAAGCAACCAAGATCGAGCGTCTATGACTTACGGGTCAATAGCTAGCCTCAGAAACATCCAGAGAAGTCAAAGACAGTGCTTCTATACTGGCGGCCAGGCGCTGAAACGAATGCAACCAAGATCGAGCGTCTATGACTTACGCATCAATAGTTAGCCTCAGAAACATCCAGAGAAGTCAAAGACAGTGCTTCTATACTGGCTGACAGGCGCTGAAACGAATGCAACCAAGATCGAGGGTCTATGACTTACGGGTCAATAGTTAGCCTCAAAAACAGCCAGAGAAGTCAAAGAAACTGGTTCTGAACTTGCTGCCAGGCGCTGAAACGAAAGCAACCAAGATCGAGCGTCTATGACTTACGGGTCAATAGCTAGCCTCAGAAGCATCCAGAGAAGTCAAAGACAGTGCTTCTATACTAACTGCCAGGCGCTGAAAGGAATGCAACCAAGATCGAGCGTCTATGACTTACGGGTCAATAGTTAGCCTCAGAAACAGTGGTTCTGAACTTGCTGCCAATAGCTAGCCTGAGAAACATCCAGAGAAGTCAAAGACAGTGCTTCTATACTGGCGGCCAGGCGCTGAAACGAATGCAACCAAGATCGAGCGTCTATGACTTACGCGTCAATAGTTAGCCTCAGAAACATCCAGAGAAGTCAAAGACAGTGCTTCTATACTGGCGGCCAGGCGCTGAAACGAATGCAACCAAGATCGAGCGTCTATGACTTACGCGTCAATAGTTAGCCTTAGAAACATCCAGAGAAGTCAAAGATAGTGCTTCTATACTGGCTGCCAGGCGCTGAAACGAATGCAACCAAGATCGAGCGTCTATGACTTACGAGTCAATAGTTAGCCTCAGAAACAGCCGGAGAAGTCAAAGACAGTGGTTCTGAACTTGCTGCCAGGCGCTGAAACGAAAGCAACCAAGATCGAGCGTCTATGCCTTATGGGTCAATAGCTAGCCTCAGAAACATCCAGAGAAGTCGAAAACAGTGCTTCTATACTGGCTGCCAGGCGCTGAAACTAATGCAACCAAGATCGAGGGTCTATGACTTACGCGTCAATAGTTAGCCTCAGAAGCATCCAGAGAAGTCAAAGACAGTGCTTCTATACTAACTGCCAGGCGCTGAAAGGAATGCAACCAAGATCGAGCGTCTATGACTTACGGGTCAATAGTTAGCCTCAGAAACAGTGGTTCTGAACTTGCTGCCAATAGCTAGCCTGAGAAACATCCAGAGAAGTCAAAGACAGTGCTTCTGACTGGCGGCCAGGCGCTGAAACAAATGCAACCAAGATCGAGCGTCTATGACTTACGCGTCAATAGTTAGCCTCAGAAACATCCGGAGAAGTCAAAGACAGTGCTTCTATACTGGCTGCCAGGCGCTGAAACGAATGCAACCAAGATCGAGCGTCTTTGTGTAACGGGTCAATAGTTAGCCTCAGAAACAACCAGAGAAGTCAAAGACAGTGGTTCTGAACTTGCTGCCAGGCGCTGAAACGAAAGCAACCAAGATCGAGCGTCTATGCCTTATGGGTCAATAGCTAGCCTCAGAAACAGCCAGAAAAGTCAAAGACAGTGGGTCTGAACTTGCTGCCAGGCGCTGAAACGAAAGCAACCAAGATCGAGCGTCTATGACTTACGGGTCAATAGCTAGCCTCAGAAACATCCAGAGAAGTCAAAGACAGTGCTTCTATACTGGCTGCCAGGCGCTGAAACGAATGCAACCAAGATCGAGCGTCTTTGTGTAACGGGTCAATAGTTAGCCTCAGAAACAACCAGAGAAGTCAAAGACAGTGGTTCTGAACTTGCTGCCAGGCGCTGAAACGAAAGCAACCAAGATCGAGCGTCTATGACTTACGGGTCAATAGCTAGCCTCAGAAATATCCAGAGAAGTCAAAGACAGTGCTTCTATACTGGCTGCCAGGCGCTGAAACGAATGCAACCAAGATCGAGCGTCTATGACTTACGGGTCAATAGTTAGCCTCAGAAACAGCCAGAGAAGTCAAAGAAAGTGGTTCTGAACTCGCTGCCAGGCGCTGAAACGAAAGCAACCAAGATCGAGCTTTCATTGACTTACGGGTCAATAGGTAGACTCAGAAACATCTAGAGAAGTCAAAGACAGTGCTTCTATACTGGCTTCCAGGCGATGAAACGAATGCAACCAAGATCGAGCGTCTATGACTTATGGGTCAATGGTTAGCCTCAGAAACAGCCAGAGAAGTCAAAGACAGTGGTTCTGAACTTGCTGCCAGGCGCTGAAACGAAAGCAACCAAGATCGAGCGTCTATGACTTACGGGTCAATAGCTAGCCTCAGAAACATCCAGAGAAGTCAAAGACAATGCTTCTATACTAACTGCCAGGCGCTGAAACGAATGCAACCAAGATCGAGCGTCTATGACTTACGGGTCAATAGTTAGCCTCAGAAACAGCCAGAGAAGTCAAAGAAAGTGGTTCTGAACTTGCTGTCAGGCGCTGAAACGAAAGCAACCAAGATCGAGCGTCTATGACTTACGGGTCAATAGTTAGCCTCAGAAACAGTTGTTCTAAACTTGCTGCCAATAGCTAGCCTGAGAAACATCCAAAGAAGTCAAAGACAGTGCTTCTATACTGGCGGCCAGGCGCTGAAACGAATGCAACCAAGATCGAGCGTCTATGACTTACGGGTCAATAGTTAGCCTTAGAAACAGCCAGAAAAGTCAAAGACAGTGGGTCTGAACTTGCTGCCAGGCGCTGAAACGAAAGCAACCAAGATCGAGCGTCTATGACTTACGGGTCAATAGCTAGCCTCAGAAACATCCAGAGAAGTCAAAGACAGTGCTTCTATACTGGCTGCCAGGCGCTGAAACGAATGCAACCAAGATCGAGAGTCTTTGTCTAACGGGTCAATAGTTAGCCTCAGAAACAGCCAGAGAAGTCAAAGACAGTGGTTCTGAACTTGCTGCCAGGCGCTGAAACGAAAGCAACCAAGATCGAGCATCTATGACTTACGGGTCAATAGCTAGCCTAAGAAATATCCAGAGAAGTCAAAGACAGTGCTTCTATACTGGCTGCTAGGCGCTGAAACGAATGCAACCAAGATCGAGCGTCTATGACTTACGGGTCAATAGTTAGCCTCAGAAACAGCCAGAGAAGTCAAAGAAAGTGGTTCTGAACTTGCTGCCAGGCGCTGAAACGAAAGAAACCAAGATCGAGCGTCTATGCCTTATGGGTCAATAGCTAGCCTCAGAAACATCCAGAGAAGTCGAAGACAGTGCTTCTATACTGGCTGCCAGGCACTGAAACGAATGCAACCAAGATCGAGCGTCTATGACTTACGGGTCAATAGTTAGCCTCAGAAACAGCCAGAAAAGTCAAAGACAGTGGTTCTGAACTTGCTGCCAGGCGCTGAAACGAAAGCAACCAAGATCGAGCGTCTATGACTTACGGGTCAATAGCTAGCGTCAGAAACATCCAGAGAAGTCAAAGACAGTGCTTCTATACTGGCTGCCAGGCGCTAAAACGAATGCATCCAAGATCGAGCGTCTATGACTTACGGGTCAATAGTTAGCCTCAGAAACAGCCAGAGAAGTCAAAGAAAGTGGTTCTGAACTTGCTGTCAGGCGCTGAAACGAAAGCAACCAAGATCGAGCATCTATGACTTACGGGTCAATAGCTAGCCTCAGAAACATCCAGAGAAGTCAAAGACAGTGCTTCTATACTAACTGCCAGGCGCTGAAACGAATGCAACCAAGATCGAGCGTCTATGACTTACGGGTCAATAGTTAGCCTCAGAAACAGTTGTTCTAAACTTGCTGCCAATAGCTAGCCTGAGAAACATCCAGAGAAGTCAAAGACAGTGCTTCTATACTGGCGGCCAGGCGCTGAAACGAATGCAACCAAGATCGAGCGTCTATGACTTACGCGTCAATAGTTAGCCTCAGAAACATCCAGAGAAGTCAAAGACAGTGCTTCTATACTGGCGGCCAGGCGCTGAAACGAATGCAACCAAGATCGAGCGTCTATGACTTACGCGTCAATAGTTAGCCTTAGAAACATCCAGAGAAGTCAAAGATAGTGCTTCTATACTGGCTGCCAGGCGCTGAAACGAATGCAACCAAGATCGAGCGTCTATGACTTACGAGTCAATAGTTAGCCTCAGAAACAGCCAGAGAAGTCAAAGACAGTGGTTCTGAACTTGCTGCCAGGCGCTGAAACGAAAGCAACCAAGATCGAGCGTCTATGCCTTATGGGTCAATAGCTAGCCTCAGAAACATCCAGAGAAGTCGAAAACAGTGCTTCTATACTGGCTGCCAGGCGCTGAAACTAATGCAACCAAGATCGAGGGTCTATGACTTACGCGTCAATAGTTAGCCTCAGAAACAGCCAGAGAAGTCAAAGACAGTGGTTCTGAACTTGTTGCCAGGCGCTGAAACGAAAGCAACCAAGATCGAGCGTCTATGACTTACGGGTCAATAGCAAGCCTCAGAAGCATCCAGAGAAGTCAAAGACAGTGCTTCTATACTAACTGCCAGGCGCTGAAAGGAATGCAACCAAGATCGAGCGTCTATGACTTACGGGTCAATAGTTAGCCTCAGAAACAGTGGTTCTGAACTTGCTGCCAATAGCTAGCCTGAGAAACATCCAGAGAAGTCAAAGACTGTGCTTCTGACTGGCGGCCAGGCGCTGAAACAAATGCAACCAAGATCGAGCGTCTATGACTTACGCGTCAATAGTTAGCCTCAGAAACATCCGGAGAAGTCAAAGACAGTGCTTCTATACTGGCTGCCAGGCGCTGAAACGAATGCAACCAAGATCGAGCGTCTTTGTGTAACGGGTCAATAGTTAGCCTCAGAAACAACCAGAGAAGTCAAAGACAGTGGTTCTGAACTTGCTGCCAGGCGCTGAAACGAAAGCAACCAAGATCGAGCGTCTATGCCTTATGGGTCAATAGCTAGCCTCAGAAACAGCCAGAAAAGTCAAAGACAGTGGGTCTGAACTTGCTGCCAGGCGCTGAAACGAAAGCAACCAAGATCGAGCGTCTATGACTTACGGGTCAATAGCTAGCCTCAGAAACATCCAGAGAAGTCAAAGACAGTGCTTCTATACTGGCTGCCAGGCGCTGAAACGAATGCAACCAAGATCGAGCGTCTTTGTGTAACGGGTCAATAGTTAGCCTCAGAAACAACCAGAGAAGTCAAAGACAGTGGTTCTGAACTTGCTGCCAGGCGCTGAAACGAAAGCAACCAAGATCGAGCGTCTATGACTTACGGGTCAATAGCTAGCCTCAGAAATATCCAGAGAAGTCAAAGACAGTGCTTCTATACTGGCTGCCAGGCGCTGAAACGAATGCAACCAAGATCGAGCGTCTATGACTTACGGGTCAATAGTTAGCCTCAGAAACAGCCAGAGAAGTCAAAGAAAGTGGTTCTGAACTCGCTGCCAGGCGCTGAAACGAAAGCAACCAAGATCGAGCTTTCATTGACTTACGGGTCAATAGGTAGACTCAGAAACATCTAGAGAAGTCAAAGACAGTGCTTCTATACTGGCTTCCAGGCGATGAAACGAATGCAACCAAGATCGAGCGTCTATGACTTATGGGTCAATGGTTAGCCTCAGAAACAGCCAGAGAAGTCAAAGACAGTGGTTCTGAACTTGCTGCCAGGCGCTGAAACGAAAGCAACCAAGATCGAGCGTCTATGACTTACTGGTCAATAGCTAGCCTCAGAAACATCCAGAGAAGTCAAAGACAATGCTTCTATACTAACTGCCAGGCGCTGAAACGAATGCAACCAAGATCGAGCGTCTATGACTTACGGGTCAATAGTTAGCCTCAGAAACAGCCAGAGAAGTCAAAGAAAGTGGTTCTGAACTTGCTGTCAGGCGCTGAAACGAAAGCAACCAAGATCGAGCGTCTATGACTTACGGGTCAATAGTTAGCCTCAGAAACAGTTGTTCTAAACTTGCTGCCAATAGCTAGCCTGAGAAACATCCAAAGAAGTCAAAGACAGTGCTTCTATACTGGCGGCCAGGCGCTGAAACGAATGCAACCAAGATCGAGCGTCTATGACTTATGGGTCAATAGTTAGCCTTAGAAACAGCCAGAAAAGTCAAAGACAGTGGGTCTGAACTTGCTGCCAGGCGCTGAAACGAAAGCAACCAAGATCGAGCGTCTATGACTTACGGGTCAATAGCTAGCCTCAGAAACATCCAGAGAAGTCAAAGACAGTGCTTCTATACTGGCTGCCAGGCGCTGAAACGAATGCAACCAAGATCGAGAGTCTTTGTCTAACGGGTCAATAGTTAGCCTCAGAAACAGCCAGAGAAGTCAAAGACAGTGGTTCTGAACTTGCTGCCAGGCGCTGAAACGAAAGCAACCAAGATCGAGCATCTATGACTTACGGGTCAATAGCTAGCCTAAGAAATATCCAGAGAAGTCAAAGACAGTGCTTCTATACTGGCTGCCAGGCGCTGAAACGAATGCAACCAAGATCGAGCGTCTATGACTTACGGGTCAATAGTTAGCCTCAGAAACAGCCAGAGAAGTCAAAGAAAGTGGTTCTGAACTTGCTGCCAGGCGCTGAAACAAAAGAAACCAAGATCGAGCGTGTATGCCTTATGGGTCAATAGCTAGCCTCAGAAACATCCAGAGAAGTTGAAGACAGTGCTTCTATACTGGCTGCCAGGCACTGAAACAAATGCAACCAAGATCGAGCGTCTATGACTTACGGGTCAATAGTTAGCCTCAGAAACAGCCAGAAAAGTCAAAGACAGTGGTTCTGAACTTGCTGTCAGGCGCTGAAACGAAAGCAACCAAGATCGAGCGTCTATGACTTACGGGTCAATAGCTAGCGTCAGAAACATCCAGAGAAGTCAAAGACAGTGCTTCTATACTGGCTGCCAGGCGCTGAAACGAATGCAACCAAGATCGAGCGTCTATGACTTACGGGTCAATAGTTAGCCTCAGAAACAGTTGTTCTAAACTTGCTGCCAATAGCTAGCCTGAGAAACATCCAGAGAAGTCAAAGACAGTGCTTCTATACTGGCGGCCAGGCGCTGAAACCAATGCAACCAAGATCGAGCGTCTATGACTTACGGGTCAATAGTTAGCCTTAGAAACAGCCAGAAAAGTCAAAGACAGTGGGTCTGAACTTGCTGCCAGGCGCTGAAACGAAAGCAACCAAGATCGAGCGTCTATGACTTACGGGTCAATAGCTAGCCTCAGAAACATCCAGAGAAGTCAAAGACAGTGCTTCTATACTGGCTGCCAGGCGCTGAAACGAATACAACCAAGATCGAGAGTCTTACGGGTCAATAGTTAGCCTCAGAAACAGCCAGAGAAGTCAAAGACAGTGGTTCTGAACTTGCTGCCAGGCGCTGAAACGAAAGCAACCAAGATCGAGCGTCTATGACTTACGGGTCAATAGTTAGCCTCAGAAACAGCCAGAGAAGTCAAAGAAAGTGGTTCTGAACTTGCTGCCAGGCGCTGAAACGAAAGCAACCAAGATCGAGCATCTATGACTTACGGGTCAATAGCTAGCCTAAGAAATATCCAGAGAAGTCAAAGACAGTGCTTCTATACTGGCTGACAGGCGCTGAAACGAATGCAACCAAGATCGAGCGTCTATGACTTACGGGTCAATAGTTAGCCTCAGAAACAGCCAGAGAAGTCAAAGAAAGTGGTTCTGAACTTGCTGCCAGGCGCTGAAACGAAAGAAACCAAGATCGAGCGTCTATGCCTTATGGGTCAATAGCTAGCCTCAGAAACATCCAGAGAAGTCGAAGACAGTGCTTCTATACTGGCTGCCAGGCACTGAAACGAATGCAACCAAGATCGAGCGTCTATGACTTACGGGTCAATAGTTAGCCTCAGAAACAGCCAGAAAAGTCAAAGACAGTGGTTCTGAACTTGCTGCCAGGCGCTGAAACGAAAGCAACCAAGATCGAGCGTCTATGACTTACGGGTCAATAGCTAGCGTCAGAAACATCCAGAGAAGTCAAAGACAGTGCTTCTATACTGGCTGCCAGGCGCTAAAACGAATGCATCCAAGATCGAGCGTCTATGACTTACGGGTCAATAGTTAGCCTCAGAAACAGCCAGAGAAGTCAAAGAAAGTGGTTCTGAACTTGCTGTCAGGCGCTGAAACGAAAGCAACCAAGATCGAGCATCTATGACTTACGGGTCAATAGCTAGCCTCAGAAACATCCAGAGAAGTCAAAGACAGTGCTTCTATACTAACTGCCAGGCGCTGAAACGAATGCAACCAAGATCGAGCGTCTATGACTTACGGGTCAATAGTTAGCCTCAGAAACAGTGGTTCTAAACTTGCTGCCAATAGCTAGCCTGAGAAACATCCAGAGAAGTCAAAGACAGTGCTTCTATACTGGCGGCCAGGCGCTGAAACGAATGCAACCAAGATCGAGCGTCTATGACTTACGAGTCAATAGTTAGCCTCAGAAACAGCCAGAGAAGACATAGACAGTGGTTCTGAACTCGCTGCCAGGCGCTGAAACGAAAGCAACCAAGATCGAGCGTCTATGCCTTATGGGTCAATAGCTAGCCTCAGAAACATACAGAGAAGTCGAAGACAGTGCTTCTATACTGGCTGCCAGGCGCTGAAACGAATGCAACCAAGATCGAGCGTCTATGACTTACGGGTCAATAGTTAGCCTCAGAAACAGCCAGAAAAGTCAAAGACAGTGGGTCTGAACTTGCTGCCAGGCGCTGAAACGAAAGCAACCAAGATCGAGCGTCAATGACTTACGGGTCAATAGCTAGCCTCAGAAACATACAGAGAAGTCAAAGACAGTGCTTCTATACTGGCTGCCAGGCGCTGAAACGAATGCAACCAAGATCGAGCGTCTTTGTGTAACGGGTCAATAGTTAGCCTCAGAAACAGCCAGAGAAGTCAAAGACAGTGGTTCTGAACTTGCTGCCAGGCGCTGAAACGAAAGCAACCAAGATCGAGCGTCTATGACTTACGGGTCAATAGCTAGCCTCAGAAATATCCAGAGAAGTCAAAGACAGTGCTTCTATACTGGCTGCCAGGCGCTGAAACGAATGCAACCAAGATCGAGCGTCTATGACTTACGGGTCAATGGTTAGCCTCAGAATCAGCCAGAGAAGTCAAAGACAGTGGTTCTGAACTTGCTGCCAGGCGCTGAAACGAAAGCAACCAAGATCGAGCGTCTATGATTTACGGGTCAATAGCTAGCCTCAGAAACATCCAGAGAAGTCAAAGACAGTGCTTCTATACTGGCTGCCAGGCGCTGAAACGAATGCAACCAAGATCGAGCGTCTATGACTTATGGGCCAATAGTTAGCCTCAGAATCAGCCAGAGAAGTCAAAGACAGTGGTTCTGAACTTGCTGCCAGGCGCTGAAACGAAAAGCAACCAAGATCGAGCGTCTATGACTTACGGGTCAATAGCTAGCCTCAGAAACATCCAGAGAAGTCAAAGACAGTGCTTCTATACTGGCGGCCAGGCGCTGAAACGAATGCAACCAAGATCGAGCGTCTATGACTTACGCATCAATAGTTAGCCTCAGAAACATCCAGAGAAGTCAAAGACAGTGCTTCTATACTGGCTGACAGGCGCTGAAACGAATGCAACCAAGATCGAGGGTCTATGACTTACGGGTCAATAGTTAGCCTCAAAAACAGCCAGAGAAGTCAAAGAAACTGGTTCTGAACTTGCTGCCAGGCGCTGAAACGAAAGCAACCAAGATCGAGCGTCTATGACTTACGGGTCAATAGCTAGCCTCAGAAGCATCCAGAGAAGTCAAAGACAGTGCTTCTATACTAACTGCCAGGCGCTGAAAGGAATGCAACCAAGATCGAGCGTCTATGACTTACGGGTCAATAGTTAGCCTCAGAAACAGTGGTTCTGAACTTGCTGCCAATAGCTAGCCTGAGAAACATCCAGAGAAGTCAAAGACAGTGCTTCTATACTGGCGGCCAGGCGCTGAAACGAATGCAACCAAGATCGAGCGTCTATGACTTACGCGTCAATAGTTAGCCTCAGAAACATCCAGAGAAGTCAAAGACAGTGCTTCTATACTGGCGGCCAGGCGCTGAAACGAATGCAACCAAGATCGAGCGTCTATGACTTACGCGTCAATAGTTAGCCTTAGAAACATCCAGAGAAGTCAAAGATAGTGCTTCTATACTGGCTGCAGGCGCTGAAACGAATGCAACCAAGATCGAGCGTCTATGACTTACGAGTCAATAGTTAGCCTCAGAAACAGCCAGAGAAGTCAAAGACAGTGGTTCTGAACTTGCTGCCAGGCGCTGAAACGAAAGCAACCAAGATCGAGCGTCTATGCCTTATGGGTCAATAGCTAGCCTCAGAAACATCCAGAGAAGTCGAAAACAGTGCTTCTATACTGGCTGCCAGGCGCTGAAACTAATGCAACCAAGATCGAGGGTCTATGACTTACGCGTCAATAGTTAGCCTCAGAAACAGCCAGAGAAGTCAAAGACAGTGGTTCTGAACTTGTTGCCAGGCGCTGAAACGAAAGCAACCAAGATCGAGCGTCTATGACTTACGGGTCAATAGCAAGCCTCAGAAGCATCCAGAGAAGTCAAAGACAGTGCTTCTATACTAACTGCCAGGCGCTGAAAGGAATGCAACCAAGATCGAGCGTCTATGACTTACGGGTCAATAGTTAGCCTCAGAAACAGTGGTTCTGAACTTGCTGCCAATAGCTAGCCTGAGAAACATCCAGAGAAGTCAAAGACAGTGCTTCTGACTGGCGGCCAGGCGCTGAAACAAATGCAACCAAGATCGAGCGTCTATGACTTACGCGTCAATAGTTAGCCTCAGAAACATCCGGAGAAGTCAAAGACAGTGCTTCTATACTGGCTGCCAGGCGCTGAAACTAATGCAACCAAGATCGAGCGTCTTTGTGTAACGGGTCAATAGTTAGCCTCAGAAACAACCAGAGAAGTCAAAGACAGTGGTTCTGAACTTGCTGCCAGGCGCTGAAACGAAAGCAACCAAGATCGAGCGTCTATGCCTTATGGGTCAATAGCTAGCCTCAGAAACAGCCAGAAAAGTCAAAGACAGTGGGTCTGAACTTGCTGCCAGGCGCTGAAACGAAAGCAACCAAGATCGAGCGTCTATGACTTACGGGTCAATAGCTAGCCTCAGAAACATCCAGAGAAGTCAAAGACAGTGCTTCTATACTGGCTGCCAGGCGCTGAAACGAATGCAACCAAGATCGAGCGTCTTTGTGTAACGGGTCAATAGTTAGCCTCAGAAACAACCAGAGAAGTCAAAGACAGTGGTTCTGAACTTGCTGCCAGGCGCTGAAACGAAAGCAACCAAGATCGAGCGTCTATGACTTACGGGTCAATAGCTAGCCTCAGAAATATCCAGAGAAGTCAAAGACAGTGCTTCTATACTGGCTGCCAGGCGCTGAAACGAATGCAACCAAGATCGAGCGTCTATGACTTACGGGTCAATAGTTAGCCTCAGAAACAGCCAGAGAAGTCAAAGAAAGTGGTTCTGAACTCGCTGCCAGGCGCTGAAACGAAAGCAACCAAGATCGAGCTTTCATTGACTTACGGGTCAATAGGTAGACTCAGAAACATCTAGAGAAGTCAAAGACAGTGCTTCTATACTGGCTTCCAGGCGATGAAACGAATGCAACCAAGATCGAGCGTCTATGACTTATGGGTCAATGGTTAGCCTCAGAAACAGCCAGAGAAGTCAAAGACAGTGGTTCTGAACTTGCTGCCAGGCGCTGAAACGAAAGCAACCAAGATCGAGCGTCTATGACTTACGGGTCAATAGCTAGCCTCAGAAACATCCAGAGAAGTCAAAGACAATGCTTCTATACTAACTGCCAGGCGCTGAAACGAATGCAACCAAGATCGAGCGTCTATGACTTACGGGTCAATAGTTAGCCTCAGAAACAGCCAGAGAAGTCAAAGAAAGTGGTTCTGAACTTGCTGTCAGGCGCTGAAACGAAAGCAACCAAGATCGAGCGTCTATGACTTACGGGTCAATAGTTAGCCTCAGAAACAGTTGTTCTAAACTTGCTGCCAATAGCTAGCCTGAGAAACATCCAAAGAAGTCAAAGACAGTGCTTCTATACTGGCGGCCAGGCGCTGAAACGAATGCAACCAAGATCGAGCGTCTATGACTTACGGGTCAATAGTTAGCCTTAGAAACAGCCAGAAAAGTCAAAGACAGTGGGTCTGAACTTGCTGCCAGGCGCTGAAACGAAAGCAACCAAGATCGAGCGTCTATGACTTACGGGTCAATAGCTAGCCTCAGAAACATCCAGAGAAGTCAAAGACAGTGCTTCTATACTGGCTGCCAGGCGCTGAAACGAATGCAACCAAGATCGAGAGTCTTTGTCTAACGGGTCAATAGTTAGCCTCAGAAACAGCCAGAGAAGTCAAAGACAGTGGTTCTGAACTTGCTGCCAGGCGCTGAAACGAAAGCAACCAAGATCGAGCATCTATGACTTACGGGTCAATAGCTAGCCTAAGAAATATCCAGAGAAGTCAAAGACAGTGCTTCTATACTGGCTGCTAGGCCCTGAAACGAATGCAACCAAGATCGAGCGTCTATGACTTACGGGTCAATAGTTAGCCTCAGAAACAGCCAGAGAAGTCAAAGAAAGTGGTTCTGAACTTGCTGCCAGGCGCTGAAACGAAAGAAACCAAGATCGAGCGTCTATGCCTTATGGGTCAATAGCTAGCCTCAGAAACATCCAGAGAAGTCGAAGACAGTGCTTCTATACTGGCTGCCAGGCACTGAAACGAATGCAACCAAGATCGAGCGTCTATGACTTACGGGTCAATAGTTAGCCTCAGAAACAGCCAGAAAAGTCAAAGACAGTGGTTCTGAACTTGCTGCCAGGCGCTGAAACGAAAGCAACCAAGATCGAGCGTCTATGACTTACGGGTCAATAGCTAGCGTCAGAAACATCCAGAGAAGTCAAAGACAGTGCTTCTATACTGGCTGCCAGGCGCTAAAACGAATGCATCCAAGATCGAGCGTCTATGACTTACGGGTCAATAGTTAGCCTCAGAAACAGCCAGAGAAGTCAAAGAAAGTGGTTCTGAACTTGCTGTCAGGCGCTGAAACGAAAGCAACCAAGATCGAGCATCTATGACTTACGGGTCAATAGCTAGCCTCAGAAACATCCAGAGAAGTCAAAGACAGTGCTTCTATACTAACTGCCAGGCGCTGAAACGAATGCAACCAAGATCGAGCGTCTATGACTTACGGGTCAATAGTTAGCCTCAGAAACAGTTGTTCTAAACTTGCTGCCAATAGCTAGCCTGAGAAACATCCAGAGAAGTCAAAGACAGTGCTTCTATACTGGCGGCCAGGCGCTGAAACGAATGCAACCAAGATCGAGCGTCTATGACTTACGCGTCAATAGTTAGCCTCAGAAACATCCAGAGAAGTCAAAGACAGTGCTTCTATACTGGCGGCCAGGCGCTGAAACGAATGCAACCAAGATCGAGCGTCTATGACTTACGCGTCAATAGTTAGCCTTAGAAACATCCAGAGAAGTCAAAGATAGTGCTTCTATACTGGCTGCCAGGCGCTGAAACGAATGCAACCAAGATCGAGCGTCTATGACTTACGAGTCAATAGTTAGCCTCAGAAACAGCCAGAGAAGTCAAAGACAGTGGTTCTGAACTTGCTGCCAGGCGCTGAAACGAAAGCAACCAAGATCGAGCGTCTATGCCTTATGGGTCAATAGCTAGCCTCAGAAACATCCAGAGAAGTCGAAAACAGTGCTTCTATACTGGCTGCCAGGCGCTGAAACTAATGCAACCAAGATCGAGGGTCTATGACTTACGCGTCAATAGTTAGCCTCAGAAACAGCCAGAGAAGTCAAAGACAGTGGTTCTGAACTTGTTGCCAGGCGCTGAAACGAAAGCAACCAAGATCGAGCGTCTATGACTTACGGGTCAATAGCAAGCCTCAGAAGCATCCAGAGAAGTCAAAGACAGTGCTTCTATACTAACTGCCAGGCGCTGAAAGGAATGCAACCAAGATCGAGCGTCTATGACTTACGGGTCAATAGTTAGCCTCAGAAACAGTGGTTCTGAACTTGCTGCCAATAGCTAGCCTGAGAAACATCCAGAGAAGTCAAAGACTGTGCTTCTGACTGGCGGCCAGGCGCTGAAACAAATGCAACCAAGATCGAGCGTCTATGACTTACGCGTCAATAGTTAGCCTCAGAAACATCCGGAGAAGTCAAAGACAGTGCTTCTATACTGGCTGCCAGGCGCTGAAACGAATGCAACCAAGATCGAGCGTCTTTGTGTAACGGGTCAATAGTTAGCCTCAGAAACAACCAGAGAAGTCAAAGACAGTGGTTCTGAACTTGCTGCCAGGCGCTGAAACGAAAGCAACCAAGATCGAGCGTCTATGCCTTATGGGTCAATAGCTAGCCTCAGAAACAGCCAGAAAAGTCAAAGACAGTGGGTCTGAACTTGCTGCCAGGCGCTGAAACGAAAGCAACCAAGATCGAGCGTCTATGACTTACGGGTCAATAGCTAGCCTCAGAAACATCCAGAGAAGTCAAAGACAGTGCTTCTATACTGGCTGCCAGGCGCTGAAACGAATGCAACCAAGATCGAGCGTCTTTGTGTAACGGGTCAATAGTTAGCCTCAGAAACAACCAGAGAAGTCAAAGACAGTGGTTCTGAACTTGCTGCCAGGCGCTGAAACGAAAGCAACCAAGATCGAGCGTCTATGACTTACGGGTCAATAGCTAGCCTCAGAAATATCCAGAGAAGTCAAAGACAGTGCTTCTATACTGGCTGCCAGGCGCTGAAACGAATGCAACCAAGATCGAGCGTCTATGACTTACGGGTCAATAGTTAGCCTCAGAAACAGCCAGAGAAGTCAAAGAAAGTGGTTCTGAACTCGCTGCCAGGCGCTGAAACGAAAGCAACCAAGATCGAGCTTTCATTGACTTACGGGTCAATAGGTAGACTCAGAAACATCTAGAGAAGTCAAAGACAGTGCTTCTATACTGGCTTCCAGGCGATGAAACGAATGCAACCAAGATCGAGCGTCTATGACTTATGGGTCAATGGTTAGCCTCAGAAACAGCCAGAGAAGTCAAAGACAGTGGTTCTGAACTTGCTGCCAGGCGCTGAAACGAAAGCAACCAAGATCGAGCGTCTATGACTTACGGGTCAATAGCTAGCCTCAGAAACATCCAGAGAAGTCAAAGACAATGCTTCTATACTAACTGCCAGGCGCTGAAACGAATGCAACCAAGATCGAGCGTCTATGACTTACGGGTCAATAGTTAGCCTCAGAAACAGCCAGAGAAGTCAAAGAAAGTGGTTCTGAACTTGCTGTCAGGCGCTGAAACGAAAGCAACCAAGATCGAGCGTCTATGACTTACGGGTCAATAGTTAGCCTCAGAAACAGTTGTTCTAAACTTGCTGCCAATAGCTAGCCTGAGAAACATCCAAAGAAGTCAAAGACAGTGCTTCTATACTGGCGGCCAGGCGCTGAAACGAATGCAACCAAGATCGAGCGTCTATGACTTACGGGTCAATAGTTAGCCTTAGAAACAGCCAGAAAAGTCAAAGACAGTGGGTCTGAACTTGCTGCCAGGCGCTGAAACGAAAGCAACCAAGATCGAGCGTCTATGACTTACGGGTCAATAGCTAGCCTCAGAAACATCCAGAGAAGTCAAAGACAGTGCTTCTATACTGGCTGCCAGGCGCTGAAACGAATGCAACCAAGATCGAGAGTCTTTGTCTAACGGGTCAATAGTTAGCCTCAGAAACAGCCAGAGAAGTCAAAGACAGTGGTTCTGAACTTGCTGCCAGGCGCTGAAACGAAAGCAACCAAGATCGAGCATCTATGACTTACGGGTCAATAGCTAGCCTAAGAAATATCCAGAGAAGTCAAAGACAGTGCTTCTATACTGGCTGCTAGGCGCTGAAACGAATGCAACCAAGATCGAGCGTCTATGACTTACGGGTCAATAGTTAGCCTCAGAAACAGCCAGAGAAGTCAAAGAAAGTGGTTCTGAACTTGCTGCCAGGCGCTGAAACGAAAGAAACCAAGATCGAGCGTCTATGCCTTATGGGTCAATAGCTAGCCTCAGAAACATCCAGAGAAGTCGAAGACAGTGCTTCTATACTGGCTGCCAGGCACTGAAACGAATGCAACCAAGATCGAGCGTCTATGACTTACGGGTCAATAGTTAGCCTCAGAAACAGCCAGAAAAGTCAAAGACAGTGGTTCTGAACTTGCTGCCAGGCGCTGAAACGAAAGCAACCAAGATCGAGCGTCTATGACTTACGGGTCAATAGCTAGCGTCAGAAACATCCAGAGAAGTCAAAGACAGTGCTTCTATACTGGCTGCCAGGCGCTAAAACGAATGCATCCAAGATCGAGCGTCTATGACTTACGGGTCAATAGTTAGCCTCAGAAACAGCCAGAGAAGTCAAAGAAAGTGGTTCTGAACTTGCTGTCAGGCGCTGAAACGAAAGCAACCAAGATCGAGCATCTATGACTTACGGGTCAATAGCTAGCCTCAGAAACATCCAGAGAAGTCAAAGACAGTGCTTCTATACTAACTGCCAGGCGCTGAAACGAATGCAACCAAGATCGAGCGTCTATGACTTACGGGTCAATAGTTAGCCTCAGAAACAGTTGTTCTAAACTTGCTGCCAATAGCTAGCCTGAGAAACATCCAGAGAAGTCAAAGACAGTGCTTCTATACTGGCGGCCAGGCGCTGAAACGAATGCAACCAAGATCGAGCGTCTATGACTTACGCGTCAATAGTTAGCCTCAGAAACATCCAGAGAAGTCAAAGACAGTGCTTCTATACTGGCGGCCAGGCGCTGAAACGAATGCAACCAAGATCGAGCGTCTATGACTTACGCGTCAATAGTTAGCCTTAGAAACATCCAGAGAAGTCAAAGATAGTGCTTCTATACTGGCTGCCAGGCGCTGAAACGAATGCAACCAAGATCGAGCGTCTATGACTTACGAGTCAATAGTTAGCCTCAGAAACAGCCAGAGAAGTCAAAGACAGTGGTTCTGAACTTGCTGCCAGGCGCTGAAACGAAAGCAACCAAGATCGAGCGTCTATGCCTTATGGGTCAATAGCTAGCCTCAGAAACATCCAGAGAAGTCGAAAACAGTGCTTCTATACTGGCTGCCAGGCGCTGAAACTAATGCAACCAAGATCGAGGGTCTATGACTTACGCGTCAATAGTTAGCCTCAGAAACAGCCAGAGAAGTCAAAGACAGTGGTTCTGAACTTGTTGCCAGGCGCTGAAACGAAAGCAACCAAGATCGAGCGTCTATGACTTACGGGTCAATAGCAAGCCTCAGAAGCATCCAGAGAAGTCAAAGACAGTGCTTCTATACTAACTGCCAGGCGCTGAAAGGAATGCAACCAAGATCGAGCGTCTATGACTTACGGGTCAATAGTTAGCCTCAGAAACAGTGGTTCTGAACTTGCTGCCAATAGCTAGCCTGAGAAACATCCAGAGAAGTCAAAGACTGTGCTTCTGACTGGCGGCCAGGCGCTGAAACAAATGCAACCAAGATCGAGCGTCTATGACTTACGCGTCAATAGTTAGCCTCAGAAACATCCGGAGAAGTCAAAGACAGTGCTTCTATACTGGCTGCCAGGCGCTGAAACGAATGCAACCAAGATCGAGCGTCTTTGTGTAACGGGTCAATAGTTAGCCTCAGAAACAACCAGAGAAGTCAAAGACAGTGGTTCTGAACTTGCTGCCAGGCGCTGAAACGAAAGCAACCAAGATCGAGCGTCTATGCCTTATGGGTCAATAGCTAGCCTCAGAAACAGCCAGAAAAGTCAAAGACAGTGGGTCTGAACTTGCTGCCAGGCGCTGAAACGAAAGCAACCAAGATCGAGCGTCTATGACTTACGGGTCAATAGCTAGCCTCAGAAACATCCAGAGAAGTCAAAGACAGTGCTTCTATACTGGCTGCCAGGCGCTGAAACGAATGCAACCAAGATCGAGCGTCTTTGTGTAACGGGTCAATAGTTAGCCTCAGAAACAACCAGAGAAGTCAAAGACAGTGGTTCTGAACTTGCTGCCAGGCGCTGAAACGAAAGCAACCAAGATCGAGCGTCTATGACTTACGGGTCAATAGCTAGCCTCAGAAATATCCAGAGAAGTCAAAGACAGTGCTTCTATACTGGCTGCCAGGCGCTGAAACGAATGCAACCAAGATCGAGCGTCTATGACTTACGGGTCAATAGTTAGCCTCAGAAACAGCCAGAGAAGTCAAAGAAAGTGGTTCTGAACTCGCTGCCAGGCGCTGAAACGAAAGCAACCAAGATCGAGCTTTCATTGACTTACGGGTCAATAGGTAGACTCAGAAACATCTAGAGAAGTCAAAGACAGTGCTTCTATACTGGCTTCCAGGCGATGAAACGAATGCAACCAAGATCGAGCGTCTATGACTTATGGGTCAATGGTTAGCCTCAGAAACAGCCAGAGAAGTCAAAGACAGTGGTTCTGAACTTGCTGCCAGGCGCTGAAACGAAAGCAACCAAGATCGAGCGTCTATGACTTACGGGTCAATAGCTAGCCTCAGAAACATCCAGAGAAGTCAAAGACAATGCTTCTATACTAACTGCCAGGCGCTGAAACGAATGCAACCAAGATCGAGCGTCTATGACTTACGGGTCAATAGTTAGCCTTAGAAACAGCCAGAAAAGTCAAAGACAGTGGGTCTGAACTTGCTGCCAGGCGCTGAAACGAAAGCAACCAAGATCGAGCGTCTATGACTTACGGGTCAATAGCTAGCCTCAGAAACATCCAGAGAAGTCAAAGACAGTGCTTCTATACTGGCTGCCAGGCGCTGAAACGAATGCAACCAAGATCGAGAGTCTTTGTCTAACGGGTCAATAGTTAGCCTCAGAAACAGCCAGAGAAGTCAAAGACAGTGGTTCTGAACTTGCTGCCAGGCGCTGAAACGAAAGCAACCAAGATCAAGCATCTATGACTTACGGGTCAATAGCTAGCCTAAGAAATATCCAGAGAAGTCAAAGACAGTGCTTCTATACTGGCTGCCAGGCGCTGAAACGAATGCAACCAAGATCGAGCGTCTATGACTTACGGGTCAATAGTTAGCCTCAGAAACAGCCAGAGAAGTCAAAGAAAGTGGTTCTGAACTTGCTGCCAGGCGCTGAAACGAAAGAAACCAAGATCGAGCGTGTATGCCTTATGGGTCAATAGCTAGCCTCAGAAACATCCAGAGAAGTTGAAGACAGTGCTTCTATACTGGCTGCCAGGCACTGAAACAAATGCAACCAAGATCGAGCGTCTATGACTTACGGGTCAATAGTTAGCCTCAGAAACAGCCAGAAAAGTCAAAGACAGTGGTTCTGAACTTTCTGTCAGGCGCTGAAACGAAAGCAACCAAGATCGAGCGTCTATGACTTACGGGTCAATAGCTAGCGTCAGAAACATCCAGAGAAGTCAAAGACAGTGCTTCTATACTGGCTGCCAGGCGCTGAAACGAATGCAACCAAGATCGAGCGTCTATGACTTACGGGTCAATAGTTAGCCTCAGAAACAGCCAGAGAAGTCAAAGAAAGTGGTTCTGAACTTGCTGTCAGGCGCTGAAACGAAAGCAACCAAGATCGAGCATCTATGACTTACGGGTCAATAGCTAGCCTCAGAAACATCCAGAGAAGTCAAAGACAGTGCTTCTATACTGACTGCCAGGCGCTGAAACGAATGCAACCAAGATCGAGCGTCTATGACTTACGGGTCAATAGTTAGCCTCAGAAACAGTTGTTCTAAACTTGCTGCCAATAGCTAGCCTGAGAAACATCCAGAGAAGTCAAAGACAGTGCTTCTATACTGGCGGCCAGGCGCTGAAACGAAAGCAACCAAGATCGAGCGTCTATGACTTACGGGTCAATAGCTAGCCTCAGAAACATCCAGAGAAGTCAAAGACAGTGCTTCTATACTGGCTGCCAGGCGCTGAAACGAATACAACCAAGATCGAGAGTCTTACGGGTCAATAGTTAGCCTCAGAAACAGCCAGAGAAGTCAAACACAGTGGTTCTGAACTTGCTGCCAGGCGCTGAAACGAAAGCAACCAAGATCGAGCGTCTATGACTTACTGGTCAATAGTTAGCCTCAGAAACAGCCAGAGAAGTCAAAGAAAGTGGTTCTGAACTTGCTGCCAGGCGCTGAAACGAAAGCAACCAAGATCGAGCATCTATGACTTACGGGTCAATAGCTAGCCTAAGAAATATCCAGAGAAGTCAAAGACAGTGCTTCTATACTGGCTGCCAGGCGCTGAAACGAATGCAACCAAGATCGAGCGTCTATGACTTACGGGTCAATAGTTAGCCTCAGAAACAGCCAGAGAAGTCAAAGACAGTGGTTCTGAACTTGCTGCCAGGCGCTGAAACGAAAGCAACCAAGATCGAGCGTCTATGCCTTATGGGTCAATAGCTAGCCTCAGAAACATCCAGAGAAGTCGAAGACAGTGCTTCTATACTGGCTGCCAGGCACTGAAACGAATGCAACCAAGATCGAGCGTCTATGACTTACGGGTCAATAGTTAGCCTCAGAAACAGCCAGAAAAGTCAAAGACAGTGGTTCTGAACTTGCTGCCAGGCGCTGAAACGAAAGCAACCAAGATCGAGCATCTATGACTTACGGGTCAATAGCTAGACTCAGAAACATCCAGAGAAGTCAAAGACAGTGCTTCTATACTGGCTTCCAGGCGATGAAACGAATGCAACCAAGATCGAGCGTCTATGACTTACGGGTCAATGGTTATCCTCAGAAACAGCCAGAGAAGTCAAAGACAGTGGTTCTGAACTTGCTGCCAGGCGCTGAAACGAAAGCAACCAAGATCGAGCGTCTATGACTTACGGGTCAATAGCTAGCCTCAGAAACATCCAGAGAAGTCAAAGACAGTGCTTCTATACTGGCTGCCAGGCGCTGAAACGAATGCAACCAAGATCGAGCGTCTATGACTTACGGGTCAATAGTTAGCCTCAGAAACAGCCAGAGAAGTCAAAGACAGTGGCTCTGAACTTGCTGCCTGGCGCTGAAACGAAAGCAACCAAGATCGAGCGTCTATGACTTACGGGTCAATAGCTAGCATCAGAAACATCCAGAGAAGTCAAAGACAGTGCTTCTATACTGGCTGCCAGGCGCAGAAACGAATGCAACCAAGATCGAGCGTCTATGACTTACGGGCCAATAGTTAGCCTCAGAATCAGCCAGAGAAGTCAAAGACAGTGGTTCTGAACTTGCTGCCAGGCGCTGAAACAAAAGCAACCAAGATCGAGCGTCTATGACTTACGGGTCAATAGCTAGCCTCAGAAACATCCAGAGAAGTCAAAGACAGTGCTTCTATACTAACTGCCAGGCGCTGAAAGGAATGCAACCAAGATCGAGCGTCTATGACTGACGGGTCAATAGTTAGCCTCAGAAACAGTGGTTCTGAACTTGCTGCCAATAGCTAGCCTGTGAAACATCCAGAGAAGTCAAAGACAGTGCTTCTATACTGGCAGCCAGGCGCTAAAACGAATGCAACCAAGATCGAGCGTCTATGACTTAAGCGTCAATAGTTAGCCTCAGAATCAGCCAGATAAGTCAAAGACAGTGCTTCTATACTGGCTGCCAGGCGCTGAAACGAATGCAACCAAGATCGAGCGTCTATGACTTATGGGCCAATAGTTAGCCTCAGAATCAGCCAGAGAAGTCAAAGACAGTGGTTCTGAACTTGCTGCCAGGCGCTGAAACGAAAGCAAACAAGATCGAGCGTCTATGACTTACGGGTCAATAGCTAGCCTCAGAAACATCCAGAGAAGTCAAAGACAGTGCTTCTATACTGGCTGCCAGGCGCTGAAACGAATGCAACAAAGATCGAGCGTCTATTACTTACGGGTCAATAGTTATCCTCAGAAACAGCCAGAGAAGTCAAAGAAAGTGGTTCTGAACTTGCTGCCAGGCGCTGAAATGAAAGCAACCAAGATCGAGCGTCTATGACTTACGGGTCAATAGCAAGCCTCAGAAGCATCCAGAGAAGTCAAAGACAGTGCTTCTATACTAACTGCCAGGCGCTGAAAGGAATGCAACCAAGATCGAGCGTCTATGACTTACGGGTCAATAGTTAGCCTCAGAAACAGTGGTTCTGAACTTGCTGCCAATAGCTAGCCTGAGAAACATCCAGAGAAGTCAAAGACAGTGCTTCTATACTGGCGGCCAGGCGCTGAAAAGAATGCAACCAAGATCGAGCGTCTATGACTTACGCGTCAATAGTTAGCCTCAGAATCAGCCAGAGAAGTCAAAGACGGTGGTTCTGATTTTCTGCCAGGCGCTGAAACGAAAGCAACCAAGATCGAGCATCTATGACTTACGGGTCAATAGCTAGCCTCAGAAACATCCAGAGAAGTCAAAGACAGTGCTTCTATACTGGCTGCCAGGCGCTGAAACGAATGCAACCAAGATCGAGGGTCTATGACTTACGGGTCAATAGTTAGCCTCAGAAACAGCCAGAGAAGTCAAAGAAACTGGTTCTGAACTTGCTGCCAGGCGCTGAAACGAAAGCAACCAAGATCGAGCGTCTATGACTTACGGGTCAATAGCTAGCCTCAGAAACATACAGAGAAGTCAAAGACAGTGCTTCTATACTGGCTGCCAGGCGCTGAAACGAATGCAACCAAGATCGAGCGTCTATGACTTACGCGTCAATAGTTAGCCTCAGAAACATCCGGAGAAGTCAAAGACAGTGCTTCTATACTGGCTGCCAGGCGCTGAAACGAATGCAACCAAGATCGAGCGTCTATGACTTACGAGTCAATAGTTAGCCTCAGAAACAGCCAGAGAAGTCAAAGACAGTGGTTCTGAACTTGCTGCCAGGCGCTAAAACGAAAGCAACCAAGATCGAGCGTCTATGCCTTATGGGTCAATAGCTAGCCTCAGAAACATACAGAGAAGTCAAAGACAGTGCTTCTATACTGGCTGCCAGGCGCTGAAACGAATGCAACCAAGATCGAGCGTCTATGACTTACGCGTCAATAGTTAGCCTCAGAAACATCCGGAGAAGTCAAAGACAGTGCTTCTATACTAACTGCCAGGCGTTGAAAGGAATGCAACCAAGATCGAGCGTCTATGACTTACGGGTCAATAGTTAGCCTCAGAAACAATGGTTCTGAACTTGCTGCCAATAGCTAGCCTGAGAAACATCCAGAGAAGTCAAAGACAGTGCTTCTATACTGGCGGCCAGGCGCTGAAACGAATGCAACCAAGATCGAGCGTCTATGACTTACGCGTCAATAGTTAGCCTCAGAAACATCAAGAGAAGTCAAAGACAGTGCTTCTATACTGGCTGCCAGGCGCTGAAACGAATGCAACCAAGATCGAGCGTCTATGACTTACGAGTCAATAGTTAGCCTCAGAAACAGCCAGAGAAGTCAAAGACAGTGGTTCTGAACTTGCTGCCAGGCGCTAAAACGAAAGCAACCAAGATCGAGCGTCTATGCCTTATGGGTCAATAGCTAGCCTCAGAAACATACAGAGAAGTCAAAGACAGTGCTTCTATACTGGCTGCCAGGCGCTGAAACGAATGCAACCAAGATCGAGCGTCTATGACTTACGCGTCAATAGTTAGCCTCAGAAACATCCGGAGAAGTCAAAGACAGTGCTTCTATACTGGCTGCCAGGCGCTGAAACGAATGCAACCAAGATCGAGCGTCTATGACTTACGAGTCAATAGTTAGCCTCAGAAACAGCCAGAGAAGTCAAAGACAGTGGTTCTGAACTTGCTGCCAGGCGCTGAAACAAAAGCAACCAAGATCGAGCGTCTATGCCTTATGGGTCAATAGCTATCCTCAGAAACATACAGAGAAGTCGAAGACAGTGCTTCTATACTGGCTGCCAGGCGCTGAAACGAATGCAACCAAGATCGAGCGTCTATGACTTACGGGTCAATAGTTAGCCTCAGAAACAGCCAGAAAAGTCAAAGACAGTGGGTCTGAACTTGCTGCCAGGGCCTGAAACGAAAGCAACCAAGATCGAGCGTCTTTGACTTACGGGTCAATAGCTAGCCTCAGAAACATCCAGAGAAGTCAAAGACAGTGCATCTATACTGGCTGCCAGGCGCTGAAACGAATGCAACCAAGATCGAGCGTCTTTGTCTAACGGGTCAATAGTTAGCCTCAGAAACAGCCAGAGAAGTCAAGACAGTGGTTCTGTACTTGCTGCCAGGCGCTGAAACGAAGCAACCAAGATCGAGCGTCTATGACTTACGGGTCAATAGCTAGCCTCAGAAACATCCAGAGAAGTCAAAGACAGTGCTTCTATACTGGCTGCCAGGCGCTGAAACGAATACAACCAAGATCGAGGGTCTATGACGTACGGGTCAATAGATAGCCTCAGAAACAGCCAGAGAAGTCAAAGACAGTGGGTCTGAACTTGCTGCCAGGCGCTGAAACGAAAGCAACCAAGATCGAGCGTCTATGACTTACGGGTCAATAGCTAGCCTCAGAAACATCCAGAGAAGTCAAAGACAGTGCTTCTATACTGGCGGCCAGGCGCTGAAACGAATGCAACCAAGATCGAGCGTCTATGACTTACGGGTCAATAGTTAGCCTGAGAAACAGCCAGAAAAGTCAAAGACAGTGGGTCTGAACTTGCTGCCAGGCGCTGAAACGAAAGCAACCAAGATCGAGCGTCTATGACTTACGGGTCAATAGCTAGCCTCAGAAACATCCAGAGAAGTCAAAGACAGTGCTTCTATACTGGCTGCCAGGCGCTGAAACGAATAAAACCAAGATCGAGCGTCTTTGTCTAACGGGTCAATAGTTAGCCTCAGAAACAGCCAGAGAAGTCAAAGACAGTGGTTCTGAACTTGCTGCCAGGCGCTGAAACGAAAGCAACCAAGATCGAGCGTCTATGCCTTATGAGTCAATAGCTAGCCTCAGAAACATCCAGAGAATTCGAAGACAGTGCTTCTATACTGGCTGCCAGGCGCTGAAACGAATGCAACCAAGAGCGAGCGTCTTGGTCTAACGGGTCAATAGTTAGCCTCAGAAACAGCCAGAGAAGTCAAAGACAGTGGTTCTGAACTTGCTGCCAGGCGCTGAAACGAAAGCAACCAAGATCGAGCGTCTATGACTTACGGGTCAATAGCTAGCCTCAGAAATATCCAGAGAAGTCAAAGACAGTGCTTCTATACTGGCTTCCAGGCGCTGAAACGAATGCAACCAAGATCGAGCGTCTATGACTTACGGGTCAATGGTTAGCCTCAGAATCAGCCAGAGAAGTCAAAGACAGTGGTTCTGAACTTGCTGCCAGGCGCTGAAACGAAAGCAACCAAGATCGAGCGTCTATGACTTAAGGGTCAATAGCTAGCCTCAGAAACATCCAGAGAAGTCAAGGACAGTGCTTCTATACTGGCTGCCAGGCGCTGAAACGAATGCAACCAAGATCGAGCGTCTATGACTTACGGGTCAATAGTTAGCCTCAGAAACAGCCAGAGAAGTCAAAGACAGTGGGTCTGAACTTGCTGCCAGGCGCTGAAACGAAAGCAACCAAGATCGAGCGTCTATGATTTACGGGTCAATAGCTAGCCTCAGAAACATCCAGAGAAGTCAAAGACAGTGCTTCTATACTGGCTGCCAGGCGCTGAAACGAATGCAACCAAGATCGAGCGTCTATGACTTATGGGCCAATAGTTAGCCTCAGAATCAGCCAGAGAAGTCAAAGACAGTGGTTCTGAACTTGCTGCCAGGCGCTGAAACGAAAGCAAGCAAGATCGAGCGTCTATGACTTACGGGTCAATAGCTAGCCTCAGAAACATCCAGAGAAGTCAAAGACAGTGCTTCTATACTGGCTGCCAGGCGCTGAAACGAATGCAACAAAGATCGAGCGTCTATTACTTACGGGTCAATAGTTATCCTCAGAAACAGCCAGAGAAGTCAAAGAAAGTGGTTCTGAACTTGCTGCCAGGCGCTGAAATGAAAGCAACCAAGATCGAGCGTCTATGACTTACGGGTCAATAGCAAGCCTCAGAAGCATCCAGAGAAGTCAAAGACAGTGCTTCTATACTAACTGCCAGGCGCTGAAAGGAATGCAACCAAGATCGAGCGTCTATGACTTACGGGTCAATAGTTAGCCTCAGAAACAGTGGTTCTGAACTTGCTGCCAATAGCTAGCCTGAGAAACATCCAGAGAAGTCAAAGACAGTGCTTCTATACTGGCTGCCAGGAGCTGAAACTAATGCAACCAAGATCGAGCGTCTATGACTTACGAGTCAATAGTTAGCCTCAGAAACAGCCAGAGAAGTCAAAGACAGTGGTTCTGAACTTGCTGCCAGGCGCTGAAACGAAAGCAACCAAGATCGAGCATCTATGACTTACGGTCAATAGCTAGCCTCAGAAACATCCAGAGAAGTCAAAGACAGTGCTTCTATACTGGCTGCCAGGCGCTGAAACGAATGCAACCAAGATCGAGGGTCTATGACTTACGGGTCAATAGTTAGCCTCAGAAACAGCCAGAGAAGTCAAAGAAACTGGTTCTGAACTTGCTGCCAGGCGCTGAAACGAAAGCAACCAAGATCGAGCGTCTATGACTTACGGGTCAATAGCTAGCCTCAGAAACATACAGAGAAGTCAAAGACAGTGCTTCTATACTGTCTGCCAGGCGCTGAAACGAATGCAACCAAGATCGAGCGTCTATGACTTACGCGTCAATAGTTAGCCTCAGAAACATCCAGAGAAGTCAAAGACAGTGCTTCTATACTGGCTGCCAGGCGCTGAAACGAATGCAACCAAGATCGAGCGTCTATGACTTACGAGTCTATAGTTAGCCTCAGAAACAGCCAGAGAAGTCAAAGACAGTGGTTCTGAACTTGCTGCCAGGCGCTAAAACGAAAGCAACCAAGATCGAGCGTCTATGCCTTATGGGTCAATAGCTAGCCTCAGAAACATACAGAGAAGTCAAAGACAGTGCTTCTATACTGGCTGCCAGGCGCTGAAACGAATGCAACCAAGATCGAGCGCCTATGACTTACGCGTCAATAGTTAGCCTCAGAAACATCCGGAGAAGTCAAAGACAGTGCTTCTATACTGGCTGCCAGGCGCTGAAACGAATGCAACCAAGATCGAGCGTCTATGACTTACGAGTCAATAGTTAGCCTCAGAAACAGCCAGAGAAGTCAAAGACAGTGGTTCTGAACTTGCTGCCAGGCGCTGAAACAAAAGCAACCAAGATCGAGCGTCTATGCCTTATGGGTCAATAGCTAGCCTCAGAAACATACAGAGAAAGTCGAAGACAGTGCTTCTATACTGGCTGCCAGGCGCTGAAACGAATGCAACCAAGATCGAGCGTCTATGACTTACGGGTCAATAGTTAGCCTCAGAAACAGCCAGAAAAGTCAAAGACAGTGGGTCTGAACTTGCTGCCAGGCGCTGAAACGAAAGCAACCAAGATCGAGCGTCTATGACTTACGGGTCAATAGCTAGCCTCAGAAACATCCAGAGAAGTCAAAGACAGTGCATCTATACTGGCTGCCAGGCGCTGAAACGAATGCAACCAAGATCGAGCGTCTTTGTCTAACGGGTCAATAGTTAGCCTCAGAAACAGCCAGAGAAGTCAAAGACAGTGGTTCTGTACTTGCTGCCAGGCGCTGAAACGAAAGCAACCAAGATCGAGCGTCTATGACTTACGGGTCAATAGCTAGCCTCAGAAACATCCAGAGAAGTCAAAGACAGTGCTTCTATACTGGCTGCCAGGCGCTGAAACGAATACAACCAAGATCGAGGGTCTATGACTTACGGGTCAATAGATAGCCTCAGAAACAGCCAGAGAAGTCAAAGACAGTGGTCTGAACTTGCTGCCAGGCGCTGAAACGAAAGCAACCAAGATCGAGCGTCTATGACTTACGGGTCAATAGCTAGCCTCAGAAACATCCAGAGAAGTCAAAGACAGTGCTTCTATACTGGCGGCCAGGCGCTGAAACGAATGCAACCAAGATCGAGCGTCTATGACTTACGGGTCAATAGTTAGCCTGAGAAACAGCCAGAAAAGTCAAAGACAGTGGGTCTGAACTTGCTGCCAGGCGCTGAAACGAAAGCAACCAAGATCGAGCGTCTATGACTTACGGGTCAATAGCTAGCCTCAGAAACATCCAGAGAAGTCAAAGACAGTGCTTCTATACTGGCTGCCAGGCGCTGAAACGAATGCAACCAAGATCGAGCGTCTATGACTTACGGGTCAATAGTTAGCCTCAGAAACAGCCAGAAAAGTCAAAGACAGTGGGTCTGAACTTGCTGCCAGGCGCTGAAACGAAAGCAACCAAGATCGAGCGTCTATGACTTACGGGTCAATAGCTAGCCTCAGAAACATCCAGAGAAGTCAAAGACAGTGCATCTATACTGGCTGCCAGGCGCTGAAACGAATGCAACCAAGATCGAGCGTCTTTGTCTAACGGGTCAATAGTTAGCCTCAGAAACAGCCAGAGAAGTCAAAGACAGTGGTTCTGTACTTGCTGCCAGGCGCTGAAACGAAAGCAACCAAGATCGAGCGTCTATGACTTACGGGTCAATAGCTAGCCTCAGAAACATCCAGAGAAGTCAAAGACAGTGCTTCTATACTGGCTGCCAGGCGCTGAAACGAATACAACCAAGATCGAGGGTCTATGACTTACGGGTCAATAGTTAGCCTGAGAAACAGCCAGAAAAGTCAAAGACAGTGGGTCTGAACTTGCTGCCAGCGCTGAAACGAAAGCAACCAAGATCGAGCGTCTATGACTTACGGGTCAATAGCTAGCCTCAGAAACATCCAGAGAAGTCAAAGACAGTGCTTCTATACTGGCGGCCAGGCGCTGAAACGAATGCAACCAAGATCGAGCGTCTATGACTTACGGGTCAATAGTTAGCCTGAGAAACAGCCAGAAAAGTCAAAGACAGTGGGTCTGAACTTGCTGCCAGGCGCTGAAACGAAAGCAACCAAGATCGAGCGTCTATGACTTACGGGTCAATAGCTAGCCTCAGAAACATCCAGAGAAGTCAAAGACAGTGCTTCTATACTGGCTGCCAGGCGCTGAAACGAATACAACCAAGATCGAGCGTCTTTGTCTAACGGGTCAATAGTTAGCCTCAGAAACAGCCAGAGAAGTCAAAGACAGTGGTTCTGAACTTGCTGCCAGGCGCGGAAACGAAAGCAACCAAGATCGAGCGTCTATGACTTACGGGTCAATAGCTAGCCTCAGAAACATCCAGAGAAGTCAAAGACAGTGCTTCTATACTGGCTGCCAGGCGCTAAAACGAATTCAACCAAGATCGAGCGTCTATGATTACGGGTCAATAATTAGCCTCAGAAACAGCCAGAGAAGTCAAAAAAAAGTGGTTCTGAACTCGCTGCCAGGCGCTGAAACGAAAGCAACCAAGATCGAGCGTTCATTGACTTACGGGTCAATAGCTAGACTCAGAAATATCTAGAGAAGTGAAAGACAGTGCTTCTATACTGGCTTCCAGGCGATGAAACAAATGCAACCAAGATAGAGCGTCTTTGTCTAACGGGTCAATAGTTAGCCTCAGAAACAGCCAGAGAAGTCAAAGACAGTGGTTCTGAACTTGCTGCCAGGCGCGGAAACGAAAGCAACCAATATCGAGCGTCTATGACTTACGGGTCAATAGCTAGCCTCAGAAACATCCAGAGAAGTCAAAGACAGTGCTTCTATACTGGCTGCCAGGCGCTGAAACGAAAGCAACCAAGATCGAGCGTCTATGACTTACGGGTCAATAGCTATCCTCAGAAACATCCAGAGAAGTCAAAGACAGTGCTTCTATACTGGCTGCCAGGCGCTGAAACTAATGCAACCAAGATCGAGGGTCTATGACTTACGGGTCAATAGTTAGCCTCAGAAACAGCCAGAGAAGTCAAAGAAACTGGTTCTGAACTTGCTGCCAGGCGCTGAAACGAAAGCAACCAAGATCGAGCGGCTATGACTTACGGGTCAATAGCTAGCCTCAGAAACAGTGGTTCTGAACTTGCTGCCAATAGCTAGCCTGAGAAACATCCAGAGAAGTCAAAGACAGTGCTTCTATACTGGCGGCCAGGCGCTGAAACAAATGCAACCAAGATCGAGAGTCTATGACTTACGCGTCAATAGTTAGCCTCAGAATCAGCCAGAGAACTCAAAGACGGTGGTTCTGATTTTCTGCCAGGCGCTGAAACGAAAGCAACCAAGATCGAGCGTCTATGACTTACGGGTCAATAGCTAGCCTCAGAAACATCCAGAGAAGTCAAAGACAGTGCTTCTATACTGGCTGCCAGGCGCTGAAACTAATGCAACCAAGATCGAGGGTATATGACTTACGGGTCAATAGTTAGCCTCAGAAACAGCCAGAGAAGTCAAAGAAACTGGTTCTGAACTTGCTGCCAGGCGCTGAAACGAAAGCAACCAAGATCGAGCGTCTATGACTTACGGGTCAATAGCTAGCCTCAGAAACAGTGGTTCTGAACTTGCTGCCAATAGCTAGCCTGAGAAACATCCAGAGAAGTCAAAGACAGTGCTTCTATACTAACTGTCAGGCGCTGTAACGAATGCAACCAAGATCGAGCGTCTATGACTTACGGGTCAATAGTTAGCCTCAGAAACAGTGGTTCTGAACTTGCTGCCAATAGCTAGCCTGAGAAACATCCAGAGAAGTCAAAGACAGTGCTTCTATACTGGCGGCCAGGCGCTGAAACGAATGCAACCAAGATCGAGCGTCTATGACTTACGGGTCAATAGATATCCTCAGAAACAGTGGTTCTGAACTTGCTGCCAATAGCTAGCCTGAGAAACATCAAGAGAAGTCAAAGACAGTGCTTCTATACTGGCTGCCAGGCGCTGAAACAAATGCAACCAAGATCGAGCGTCTATGACTTACGGGTCAATAGTTAGCCTCAGAAACAGCCAGAGAAGTCAAAGAAACTGGTTCTGAACTTGCTGCCAGGCGCTGAAACGAAAGCAACCAAGATCGAGCGTCTATGACTTACGGGTCAATAGCTAGCCTCAGAAACAGTGGTTCTGAACTTGCTGCCAATAGCTAGCCTGAGAAACATCCAGAGAAGTCAAAGACAGTGCTTCTATACTAACTGTCAGGCGCTGTAACGAATGCAACCAAGATCGAGCGTCTATGACTTACGGGTCAATAGTTAGCCTCAGAAACAGTGGTTCTGAACTTGCTGCCAATAGCTAGCCTGAGAAACATCCAGAGAAGTAAAAGACAGTGCTTCTATACTGGCGGCCAGGCGCTGAAACGAATGCAACCAAGATCGAGCGTCTATGAATTACGGGTCAATAGTTAGCCTCAGAAACAGCCAGAGAAGTTAAAGAAAGTGGTTCTGAACTTGCTGCCAGGCGCTGAAACGAAAGCAACCAAGATCGAGCGTCTATGACTTACGGGTCAATAGATAGCCTCAGAAGCATCCAGAGAAGTCAAAGACAGTGCTTCTATACTAACTGCCAGGCGATGAAACGAATGCAACCAAGATCGAGCGTCTATGACTTACGGGTCAATAGTTAGCCTCAGAAACAGTGGTTCTGAACTTGCTGCCAATAGCTAGCCTGAGAAACATCCAGAGAAGTCGAAGACAGTGCTTCTATACTGGCTGCCAGGCGCTGAAACTAATGCAACCAAGATCGAGCGTCTATGACTTACGAGTCAATAGTTAGCCTCAGAAACAGCCAGAGAATTTAAAGACAGTGGTTCTGAACTTGCTGCCAGGCGCTGAAACGAAAGCAACCAAGTTCGAGCGTCTATGACTTACGGGTCAATAGCTAGCCTCAGAAACATCCAGAGAAGTCAAAGACAGTGCTTCTATACTGGCGGCCAGGCGCTGAAACGAATGCAACCAAGATCGAGCGTCTATGACTTACGCGTCAATAGTTAGCCTCAGAATCAGCCAGAGAAGTCAAAGACGGTGGTTCTGAACTTTCTGCCAGGCGCTGAAACGAAAGCAACCAAGATCGAGCGTCTATGACTTATGGGTCAATAGCTAGCCTCAGAAACATCCAGAGAAGTCAAAGACAGTGCTTCTATACTGGCTGCCAGGCGCTGAAACGAATACAACCAAGATCGAGGGTCTATGACTTACGGGTCAATAGATAGCCTCAGAAACAGCCAGAGAAGTCAAGGAAACTGGTTCTGAACTTGCCGCCAGGCGCTGAAACGAAAGCAACCAAGATCGAGTGTCTATGACTTACGGGTCAATAGTTAGCCTCAGAAACAGTGGTTCTGAACTTGCTGCCAATAGCTAGCCTGAGAAACATCCAGAGAAGTCAAAGGACAGTGCTTCTATACTGGCGGCCAGGCGCTGAAATGAATGCAACCAAGATCGAGCGTCTATGACTTACGGGTCAATAGTTAGCCTCAGAAACAGCCAGAAAAGTCAAAGACAGTGGTTCTGAACTTGCTGCCAGGCGCTAAAACGAAAGCAACCAAGATCGAGCGTCTATGCCTTATGGGTCAATAGCTAGCCTCAGAAACATACAGAGAAGTCAAAGACAGTGCTTCTATACTGGCTGCCAGGCGCTGAAACGAATGCAACCAAGATCGAGCGTCTATGACTTACGCGTCAATAGTTAGCCTCAGAAACATCCGGAGAAGTCAAAGACAGTGCTTCTATACTGGCTGCCAGGCGCTGAAACGAATGCAACCAAGATCGAGCGTCTATGACTTACGAGTCAATAGTTAGCCTCAGAAACAGCCAGAGAAGTCAAAGACAGTGGTTCTGAACTTGCTGCCAGGCGCTGAAACAAAAGCAACCAAGATCGAGCGTCTATGCTTATGGGTCAATAGCTAGCCTCAGAAACATACAGAGAAGTCGAAGACAGTGCTTCTATACTGGCTGCCAGGCGCTGAAACGAATGCAACCAAGATCGAGCGTCTATTACTTACGG